>NC_057399.1:64698471-64769013 GCF_019320065.1 Cervus canadensis | reverse complement strand
TAGGTTCTTTGGCGCCGTTTTTTGATTGGGTCATTTATTTTTCTGGAATTGAGCTGCAGGAGTTGCTTGTATATTTTTCGAGATTATCTTTGTTTGTTTTTCATTTGCTAATTATTTTCTCCCAAATCGAGGGCTGTTTTTCCCTTGCTTATAGTTTCTTTGTAGTGGAAAAGTTTTAAGTTTCATTAGGTCCCATTTGTTTAGTTTTTGCTTTTTATTTCCAATTTTGGAGGGTGGGTCATAGAGGATCGTGCTGTGATTTATGTCGGAGAGTGTTTTGCCTATGTTCTCCTCTAGGAGTTTTATAGTTTCTGGTCTTACATTTAGATCTTTAATCCATTTTGAGTTAATTTTTGTGTATGGTGTTAGAAAGTGTTCTAGTTTCATTCTTTTACAAGTGGTTGACCAATTTTCCCAGCACCAATTGTTAAAGAGGTTGTCTTTTTTCCATTGTATATTCTTGCCTCCTTTGTCGAAGATAAGGTGTCCATAGGTTCATGGATTTATCTCTGGGCTTTCTATTCTGTTCCATTGATCTATATTTCTGTCTTTGTGCCAGTACCATACTGTCTTGATGACTGTGGCTTTGTAGTAGAGTCTGAAGTCAGGCAGGTTGATTCCTCCAGTTCCATTCTTCTTTCTCAAGATTATTTTGGCTATTCGAGGTTTTTGGTATTTCCATACAAATTGTGAAATTCTTTGGTAAAAAAAAAAAAAAAATACCGTCAGTAGCTTGATAGGGATTGCTTTGAATCTATAGATTTGGTCCTCATATTTTTTATACAAATTCATGCTCCTCTTATTTTTCAACCTTCACATGCTACTCATACTTTTGACACCGTTTCATGCTCTTCATATTTTTGACACATTTTCATGCTCCCCATATTTTTGACACTTTTTCATGCTCTACATATTTTTCAGACCTTTTCATGCTTGTCATATTTTTCAGACATCTTCATGCTCCTCGTATTTTTCAGACCTTTTCATGCTCCTCGTATTTTTCACAACTTTACATGCTCTTTGTATTTGTCACACCTTTTCAAGCTCTTCGTATTTTTCACACCTTTTCATGTTCTTCGTGTTTTTCACACCTCTTCAGGCTCTTTGTATTTTTCACACTTTTCATGCTCTTCATATTTTTGACACGTTTTCATGCTTTTCATATTTTTCAGACCTTTTCATGCTCTTGATATTTTTCACAGCTTTCCATGCTCTTCGTGTTGTTCTCTCCATTTCATGATCTCGTTTTTCAAGTGTTTCATGCTCCTCATATTTTTCACACCTTTTCATGCTCTTCATATTTTTCACACCATTTCATCCTCCTCTAATTTTTCATACAGTTTCATGCTCCTCATATTTTTCACACCTTTACATGCTTCTCATATTTTCGACACCTTTTAATGCTCCTCATATTTTGGACACCTTATCATGCTCTTCATATTTTTCAGACCTTTTCATGCTTTTGATAATTTTCACACCTTTTCCTTCTCTTCGTATTTTTCACACCTTTTCCTGCTCTTCGTATTTTTCACACCTTTTCATGCTCCTTATAATTTGACACGTTTTCATGCTCTTCATATTTTTCAGACCTTTTCATGCTCCTCGTATATTTCACACCTTTTCATGCTCCTCTTAATTTTCAGATCTTTTCATGCTCCTCATTTTTTCACACCATTTCATGCTACTCTTATTTTTCACACCATTTCATGCGCCTCATATTTTTCATACCCTTTCATGCTCTTCATATTTTTCACACATTTTCATGCTCCTCATATTTTACACACCTTTTCATGCTCACGTATATTTCACACCATTTCATGCTCCTCAGATTTTTCATACAGTTTCTTTCTCCTCATATTTTTCACACCTCTACATGCTCTTCATATTTTTGACACCTTTTCATGCTCTTCATATATTGCAGTCCTTTTCATGCTGCTCGTATTTTTCAGACCTTTTAATGCTGCTCGTACTTTTCAGACCATTTCATGCTCCTCATGTTTTTCAGACCTTGTCATGCTTCTCGTATTTTTCAGACTTTTTCATGCTCCTCGTATTTTTCAGACTTTTTCATGCTCCATTTATTTATCACACGTTTCATGCTCTTCGTAATTTTCACCCTTATTTGCTCCTCGTATTTTTCAGACCTTTTCATGCTGCTCGGAATTTTCACACCTTTTCATGCTCCTGGTTTATTTTCAGACCATTTCATGCTCCTCGTATTTTTCACACCTTTTCATGTTCCTCGTATTTTTCACACCTTTTCATGTACCTCGTTTTTTCAGACCATTTCATGCTCCTCGTATTTTGCAGACCTTTTCATGCTCCTCATATTTTTCACACCTTTTCATGCTCCTCGTATATTTCAGACCTTTTCATGCTTCCCGTATTTTGCACACCTTTTCATGCTCTTCGTATTTTTCAAACCTTTTCATGCTCTTCGGGTTTTTCACACCTTTTCCTGCTCTTCGAATTTTTCAGGCCGTTTTATGCTCTTGATATTTTTCACACCTTTTCATGCTCTTCGTGTTTTTCACACCTTTTCATGCTCTTCATATATTTCCCACCGTTTCACTCTCATCATATTTTTCACACCTTTTCATGCTCTTCACTTTTTTCACACCATTTCATGCTCCACATATTTTTGACAGTTTTTCATGCCCCTATATTTTTCAGACAGTTTCCTGCTCCTCATATTTTTCAGACCGTTTCATGCTTTTGATATTATTCACACCTTTTCATGGACTTCATATTTTTCACACCTTTTCATGCTATTCATATTTTTGAAATCTTTTGAAGCTCTTCATATTTTTCACACCTTTTCATGCTCCTCATATTTATCACACCTTTTCATGCTCCACATATTTTTGACACCTTTTAATGTTCTTCATGTTTTTCAGAACTTTTCATGCTCCTCATATTTTTGACACCTTTTCATGCTCCTCACATTTTTCATACCATTTCATGCTCCTCATATTTTTGACACCTTTTCATGCTCTTCCTATTTTTCACACCGTTTCATGCTCCTCATATTTTTCATACAGATTCATGCTCTTCCTATTTTTCACACCTTTAAATGCTCCTCATATTTTTGACACCTTTTCATGCTCTTCCTATTTTTCACACCGTTTCATGCTCCTCATGTTTTTCATACAGATTCATGCTCTTCCTATTTTTCACACCTTTAAATGCTCCTCATATTTTTGACACCTTTTCATGCCCTTCATATTTTTCACACCTTTTCATGCTCCTCATATTTTTGACACCTTTTCATGCTCTTCATATTTTTCAGACCTTTTCATGACCCTCGTGTATTTCAGACCATTTCATGCTCCTCGTATTTTTCAGATCCTTTCATGCTCCTCGTATTTTTCAGATCTTTTGATGCTCCTCGTATTTTTCACAACTTTTCACGCTCCTCGTTTTTTTCAGACACTTTCATGTTCCTGGTTTTTTTCAGACCTTTTCATGCTCCTCGTATTTTTCACACCTTTTCAGCTCCTCGTATTGTACACAACTTTTCATGATGTTTGTATTTGTCACACCTTTTCAAGCTCCTCGTATTTTTCGGACCTTTTCATGCTCTTCATTTTTTTCACACCTTTTCAGGCTGTTCTTATTTTTCACACATTTTCATGCTCTTCTTGTTTTTCCCACCTTTTCATGCTCTCGTATTTTTCAGACCTTTTCAAACTCCTCATATTTTTCGCACCTTTTCATTATATTCATGTTTTTCAAACCTTTTCATCCTCCTCATATTTTTCATACAGATTCATGCTCCTCATATTTTTCACACCTTTACATGTTCCTCATATTTTTGACACCTTTTCATGCTCTTCATATTTTACACACCTTTTCATTCTCCTCATATTTTTGACACCTTTTCATGCTGCACATATTTTTCAGACCTTTTCATGCTCCTCGTATTTTTAAGACGTTTTCATACTCCTCATAATTTTCACACCTTTTCATGCTCTTCATATTTTTCACACCGATTCATGCTCCTCATATTTTTCATACAGATTCATGCTCCTCATATTTTTGACACCTTTTCATGCTCTTCATATTTTTCACTCCTTTTCATTCTCCTCATATTTTTGACACCTGTTCATGCTCTACATCTTTTTCAGACCTTTTCATGCGCCTCGTATTTTTAAGACGTTTTCATGCTCCTCGTATTTTCAGACCTTTTCATGCTCCTCATACTTTTCACACTTTTTCATGCTATTCATATTTTTCACACCTTTTCATGCTCTTCATATTTTTCACACCTTTTCATGCTCTCGTATTTTTCAGACATTTTAATGCTCCTCGTACTTTTCACACCTTTTCATGCTGCTAGTATTTCTTATACCTTTTCATGCTTCTGGTATTTTTCCCAACTTTTCATGCTCTTCGTATTTTTCACATCTTTTCATGCTCTTTGAATTTTTCATACCTTTTCATGCTCTTCATATTCCTCAGACCTTTCCATGCTCTTGATATTTTTCACACCTTTTCTTGCCCTTCTTGTTTTTCACATCTTTCATGCTCTTGATATTTTTCACACCTTTTCATGCTCTTCATATTTTTCAGACTTTTTCATGCTGTTGATATTTTTCACACCTTTTCATGCCCTTCGTGTTTTTCACATCTTTCATGCTCTTGATATTTTTGACACCTTTTCATTCTCTTCATATTTTTCAGAACTTTTCATGCTGTTGATATTTTTCACACCTTTACATGCCCTTCGTGTTTTTCACACATTTCATGCTCTTCATATTTTTCACACCTTTTCATGCTCTTCATATTTTTCACACCAATTCATGCTCCTCATATTTTTTATACAAATTCATGCTCCTCTTATTTTCAACCTTTACATGCTACTCATATATTTGACACCGTTTCATGCTCTTCATATTTTTGACACCTTTTCAGGCTCTTCATATTTTTCAGACCTTTTCTAGCTCCTTATATTTTTCAGACCTTTTCATGCTTCTCATATTTCTCACACCTTTGCATGCTCCTCGTATTTTTCACACCTTTTCATGCTTCTCGTGTTTTTTACACCTTTTCATGCTCCGCGATTTATTCACACCTTTTCCTGGTCCTCCTGTTTTTTCATAGGTTTTCGGGTTCTTCGTATTTTTCAGACTGTTTCATGCTCCTTGTATTTTTCACACCTTTTCATGCTCCTCGTATTTTTCACACCTTTTCAGGCTCTTCATTTTTTTCAGACCTTTTCTAGCTCCTCATATTTTTCAGACCTTTTCATGCTCCTCGTATTTTTCAGACCTTTTTATGCTCTTCATATTTTTCACTCCTTTTCAGGCCCTTCATGTTTTTCAGACCTTTTCTAGCTCCTCATATTTTTCAGACCTTTTCATGCTTCTCATTTTTCTCACAGCTTTGCATGCTCCTCGTATTTTACACACCTTTTCATGCTCCTCGTATATTTCACAGCATTTCATGCTCCTCAGATTTTTCATACAGTTTCATTCTCCTCATATTTTTCACACCTCTACATGCTCCTCATATTTTTGACACCTTTTCATGCTCTTCATATATTGCAGTCCTTTTCATGCTGCTCGTATTTTTCAGACCTTTTCATGCTCCTCATATTTTTCAGACAGTTTCATGCTCCTCATATTTTTCAGACCGTTTCATTCTCCTCGTATTTTACAGATCTTTTCATGCTCCTCGTATTTTTCACACCTTTTCATGCTGTTCATATTATTCACACCTTTTCATGCTTTTCATATTTTTCAGACCTTTTCATGCTCCTTGTATTTTTCACACCTTTTCATGCTCCTCGTATTTTTCACACCTTTTCAGGCTCTTTATTTTTTTTAGACCTTTTCATGCTCCTCGTATTTTTCAGACCTTTTCATGCTCCTCGTAATTTTCACACCTTTTCATGATCCTCGTATTTTTCACACCTTCTCATGCTCTTCGTATTTTTCACAACTTTTCATGCTCCTCATTTTTTTCAGACCTTTTCATGCTCCTCATATTTTTCACACCTTTTCATGCTCCTGATATTTTTCACACCTCTTCATGCTCTTCATATTTTTCACACCTTTTCAGGCTCTTCATGTTTTTCAGACCTTTTCTAGCTCCTCATATTTTTCAGACCTTTTCATGCTTCTCATTTTTCTCACACCTTTGCATGCTCCTTGTATTTTACACACCTTTTCATGCTCCTCGTATATTTCACAGCATTTCTTGCTCCTCAGATTTATCATACAGTTTCATTCTCCTCATAATTTTTACACCTCTACATGCTCCTCATATTTTTGACACCTTTTCATGCTCTTCATATATTGCAGTCCTTTTCATGCTCCTCGTATTTTTCAGACCTTTTCATGCTCCTCGTATTTTTCAGACCTTTTCATGCTCCTCGTATTTTTCACACCTTCTCATGCTCTTCGTATTTTTCACAACTTTTCATGCTCCTCATTTTTTTCAGACCGTTTCATGCTCCTCATATTTTTCAGACAGTTTCATGCTCCTCATATTTTTCAGAAAGTTTCATGCTCCTCGTATTTTTCAGATCTTTTCATGCTCCTCGTATTTTTCACACCTTTTCATGCTGTTCATATTATTCACACCTTTTCATGCTTTTCATATTTTTCAGACCTTTTCATGCTCTTGATACTTTTCCAACCTTTTCATGCTCTTCGTGTTTTTCACAGTGTTTCATGCTCTTCCTTTTTTTCACACGTTTTAATGCTGCTGATATTTTTTACACCTAATCATGCTCTTCGTATTTTTCACACTGTTGCATGCTCCTAATATTTTTCACACCTTTTCAAGCTCCACGTATTTTTCAGACCTTTTCATGCTCCTGGAAATTTCACACCTTTTCATGCTCCTAGTAATTGTCACACCTTTTCATGCTCCTCGAACTTTTTCACACCTTTTCATGCTCCTAGTTTTTTTCACACATTTTCATGCTCTTCGTGTTTTTCACACCATTTCATGTTCTTCTTATTTTTCACAGCTTTTCGTGCTCTACATATATTTCAGATCTTTTCGTGCTCTTGATATTTTCATACATTTTCATGCTCTTCGTGTTTTCACACCTTTTCATGCACTTCATATTTTTCAAATCCGTTTCATGCTCGTCATATTTTTTATAAAGGATCATGCTCGTCTTATTTTTGTCACCTTTACATGCTACTCATATTTTTGACACCTTTTTAAGCTCTTGATATTTTTCACACCTTTTCATGCTCTTCGTGTTTTTCAGACCTTTTCATGCTCCTCGTATTTTTCAGAACTTTTCATGCTCCTTGTATTTTTCACAACTTTACATGCTCTTCGTATTTGTCACTCGTTTTCAACCTCTTCGTATTTTTCACACCTTTTCATGCTCTTCGTGTTTTTCACAGCTTTTCAGGCTCTTCGTATTTTTCACACCTTTTCATTGCTCTTCATATTTTTGACACTTTTTCATGCCCCTCATATTTTTCAGACCTTTTCAAGCTCTTGATATTTTTCACAGCTTTCCATGCTCTTCGTGTTTTTCACTCTGTTTCATGATCTCGTGTTTTTCAGACTGTTTCATGCTCCTCATATTTTTCACAGCTTTTCATGTTTTTCATTTTTTTCACTCCGTATCATGCTCCTCACATTTTTGACACCTTTTCATGCTCTTCATATTTTTCAGACGTTTTCAACCTTTTCATGCTCCTCTTAATTTTCAGATCTTTTCATGCTCCTCATTTTTTCACACCATTCCATGCTACTCTTATTTTTCACACCATTTCATGCACCTCATATTTTTCATACCCTTTCATGCTCTTCATATTTTTCACACATTTTCATGCTCCTCGTATTTTACACACCTTTCATGCTCCTCGTATATTTCACACCATTTCATGCTCCTCAGATTTTTTATACAGTTTCATTCTCCTCATATTTTTCACACCTCTACATGCTCCTCATATTTTTGACACCTTTTCATGCTCTTCATATATTGCAGTCCTTTTCATGCTGCTCATATTTTTCAGACTTTTTCATGCTCCTCGTACTTTTCAGACCGTTTCATGCTCCTCATGTTTTTCAGACCTTGTCATGCTCCTCGTATTTTTCAGACCTTTTCATGCTCCTCGTATTTTTCAGACGTTTTCATGCTCCCTTTATTTATCACACGTTTCATGCTCTTCGTATTTTTCACCCTTTATTGCTCCTCGTATTTTTCAGACCTTTTCATGCTGCTCGGAAATTTCACACCTTTTCATGCTCCTCGTATTTTTCACACCTTTTCATTTTCCTCGTATTTTTCACACCTTTTCATGCTCCTCGTTTTTTCAGACCATTTCATGTTCCTCGTATTTTTCACACCTTTTCATGCTCCTCATATTTTTCACACCTTTTCATGCTCCTCGTATATTTCAGACCTTTTCATGCTTCTCGTATTTTGCAGACCTTTTCATGCTCTTCGTATTTTTCAAACCTCTTCATGCTCTTTCGGTTTTTCACACCTTTTCCTGCTCTTCGAATTTTTCAGGCTGTTTCATGCTCTTGATATTTTTCACACCTTTTCATGCTCTTCGTGCTTTTCACACTTTTCATGCTCTTCGTATTTTTCCCACTGTTTCATTCTCGTCATATTTTTCACACCTTTTCATGCTCTTCACTTTTTTCACACCATTTCATGCTCCACATATTTTTGACAGTTTTTCATGCCCCTATATTTTTCAGACAGTTTCCTGCTCCTCATATTTTTCAGACCGTTTCATGCTCTTGATATTTTTCACACCTTTTCATGGTCTTCATATTTTTCACAACTTTTCATGCACCTCATATTTTTGAAATCTTTTGAAGCTCTTCATATTTTTCACCCCTTTTCATGCTCCTCATATTTATCACACCTTTTCATGCTCCACATATTTTTGACACCTTTTAATGTTCTTCAAGTTTTTCAGAACTTTTCATGCTCCTCATATTTTTGACACCTTTTCATGCTCTTCACATTTTTCACACCGTTTCATGCTCCTCATATTTTTGACACCTTTTCATGCTCTTCATATTTTTCAGACCTTTTCATGCCCCTCGTGTATTTCAGACCATTTCATGCTCCTCGTATTTTTCAGACCCTTTCTTGCTCCTCGTATTTTTCAGATCTTTTCATGCTCCTCGTATTCTTCACAACTTTTCATGCTCCTCGTTTTTTTCAGACCATTTAATGTTCCTCGTATTTTTCAGACCTTTTCATGCTCCTCGTGTTTTTCACACCTTTTCATGCTCCTCGTATTTTTCACAACTTTTCATGCTGTTTGTATTTGTCACACCTTTCCAAGCTCTTCGTATTTTTCAGACCTTTTCATGCTCTTCGTATTTTTCACACCTTTTCAGGCTGTTCTTATTTTTCACACATTTTCATGCTCTTCGTGTTTTTCATACCTTTTCGTGCTCTCGTATTTTTCAGACCTTTTCAAACTCCTCATATTTTTCGCACCTTTTCATTATATTCATGTTTTTCACACCTTTTCATCCTCCTCATATTGTTCATACAGATTCATGCCCCTCATATTTTTCACACCTTTACATGTTCCTCATATTTTTGACACCTTTTCATGCTCTTCATATTTTATACACCTTTTCATTCTTATCATATTTTTGACACCTTTTCATGCTGCACATATTTTTCAGACCTTTTCATGCTCCTCGTATTTTTAAGACGTTTTCATACTCCTCATAATTTTCACACCTTTGCATGCTCTTCATATGTTTCACACCGTTTCATGCTCCTCATATTTTTCATACAGATTCATGCTCCTCATATTTTTTACACCTTTACATGCTCCTCATATTTTTGACACCTTTTCATGCTCTTCATATTTTTCACTCCTTTTCATTCTCCTCATATTTTTGACACCTGTTCATGCTCTACATATTTTTCAGACCTTTTCATGTGCCTTGTATTTTGAAGACGTTTTCATGCTCTTCGTATTTTCAGACCTTTTCATGCTCCTTGTACTTTTCACACTTTTTCATGCTATTCATATTTTTCATACCTTTTCATGCTCCTCGTATTTTTCACAACTGTTCATGCTCCTGGTATTTTTCACAACTTTTCATGCTCTTCGTATTTGTCACACCTTTTCATGCTCTTCTTACTTTCCACACTTTTTCATGCTCTGCATGTTTTTCACACCCTTTCATGCTCTTCTTATTTTTCACATTTTTTCATGTTGTTCATATTTTTCACACCTTTTCATGCTCTTCATATTTTTCAGACCTTTTCATGCTTTTTATATTTTTCACAGCTTTTCATACTCTTTGTGTTTTTCACAACATTTCATGCTCTCATATTTTTCAGACATTTTAATGCTCCTCGTACTTTTCACACCTTTTCATGCTCCTAGTATTTTTCACACCTTTTCATGCTCCTGGTATTTTCCACAACTTTTTATGCTCTTCGTATTTTTCACATCTTTTCATGCTGTTTGAATTTTTCATACCTTTTCATGCTCTTCATATTCCTCAGACCTTTTCATGCTCTTGATATTTTTCACACCTTTTCATGCCCTTCGGGTTTTTCACATCTTTCATGCTCTTGATATTTTTCACACCTTTTCATGCTCCTCCTATTTTTCACACCGTTTCATGTTCCTCATATTTTTTATACAAATTCATGCTCCTCTTATTTTTCAACCTTTACATGCTACTCATATTTTTGACACCATTTCATGCTCTTGATATTTTTGACACCTTTTCATGCTCCCCATATTTTTGACACTTTTTCATGCTCTACATATTTTTCAGACCTTTTCATGCTCGTCGTATTTTTCAGACGTCTTCATGCTCCTCGTATTTTTCAGACCTTTTCATGCTCCTCATATTTTTCACAACTTTTCATGCTCTTCGTTTTTGTCACACCTTTTCAAGCTCTTCGTATTTTTCACACCTTTTCATGCTCTTCGTGTCTTTCACACCATATCAGGCTCTTCGTATTTTTCACACCTTTTCATGCTCTTCATATTTTTGACACGTTTTCATGCTTTTCATATTTTTCAGACCTTTTCATGCTCTTGATATTTTTCAAAGCTTTCCATGCTCTTCGTGTGGTTCACTCCATTCATGATCTCGTGTTTTTCAGAGTGTTTCATGCTCATCATATTTTTCACACCTTTTCATGCTCTTCATATTTTTCACACTGTTTCATCCTCCTCTAATTTTTCATACAGTTTCATGGTCCTCATATTTTTCACACCTTTACATGCTTCTCATATTTTCAACACCTTTTAATGCTCCTCTTATTGTTGACAACTTATCATGCTCTTCATATTTTTCAGACCTTTTCATGCTTTTGATAATTTTCACATCTTTTCCTGCTCTTCGTATTTTTCACACCTTTTCCTTCTCTTCGTATTTTTCACACCTTTTCATGCTCCTTATATTTTTGACACCTTTTCATGCTCTTCATATTTTTCAGACCTTTTCATGCTCCTCGTATATTTCACACCTTTTCATGCTCCTCGTATTTTTCAGACCTTTAAATGCTCCTCTTAATTTTTAGATCTTTTCATGCTCCTCATTTTTTCAAACCATGTTATGATCCTCTTATTTTTCACACCATTTCATGCTTTTCATATTTTTCATACCCTTTCATGCTCTTCATATTTTTCACACATTTTCATGCTCCTTGTATTTTACACACCTTTTCATGCTCCTCGTATATTTCACACCATTTCATGCTCCTCAGATTTTTCATACAGTTTCATTCTCCTCATATTTTTCACATCTCTACATGCTCCTCATATTTTTGACACTTTTTCATGCTCTTCATATATTGCAGTCCTTTTCATGCTCCTCGTATTTTTCAGACCTTTTCATGCTCCTCGTATTTTTCAGACCTTTTCATGCTCCTCGTAATTTTCACACCTTTTCATGATCCTCGTATTTTTCACACCTTCTCATGCTCTTCGTATTTTTCACAACTTTTCATGCTACTCATATTTTTAAAATCTTTTGAAGCTCTTCATATTTTTCACACCTTTTCATGCTCCTCATATTTATCACACCTTTTCATGCTCCACATATTTTTAACACCTTTTAATGTTCTTCAAGTTTTTCAGAACTTTTCATGCTCCTCATATTTTTGACACCTTTTCATGCTCCTCACATTTTTCACACCGTTTCATGCTCTTCATATTTTTGACACCTTTTCAGGCTCTTCCTATTTTTCACACCGTTTCATGCTCCTCATATTTTTCATACAGATTTATGCTCTTCCTATTTTTCACACCTTTAAATGCTCCTCATATTTTTGACACTTTTTCATGCTTTCATATTTTTCACTCCTTTTCATGTTCCTCATATTTTTGACACCTTTCCATGCTCTTCATATTTTTCACACCTTTTCAGGCTGTTCTTATTTTTCACACATTTTCATGCTCCTCATGTTTTTCACACCTTTTCATGCTCTCGTATTTTTCAGACCTTTTCAAACTCCTCATATTTTTCACACCTTTTCATGATATTCATATTTTTCACACCGTTTCATCCTCCTCATATTTTTCATACAGATTCATGCTCCTCATATTTTTCACACCTTTACATGTTCCTCATATTTTTGACACCTTTTCATGCTCTTCATATTTTATACACCTTTTCATTCTCCTCATATTTTTGACACCTTTTCATGCTGCACATATTTTTCAGACCTTTTCCTGCTCCTCGTATTTTTAAGACGTTTTCATCCTCCTCATAATTTTGACACCTTTTCATGCTCTTCATATGTTTCACACCGTTTCATGCTCTTCATATTTTTCATACAGATTCATGCTCCTCATATTTTTCACACCTTTACATGTTCCTCATATTTTTGACACCTTTTCATGCTCTTCATATTTTACACACATTTTCATTCTTCTCATATTTTTGACACCTTTTCATGCTTCACATATTTTTCAGACCTTTTCATGCTCCTTGTATTTTTCAGACCTTTTCATGCTCCTCATATTTTTCACAACTTAACATGCTCTTCGTATTTTTCACACCTTTTCAAGCTCTTCGTATTTTTCACACCTTTTCATGCTCTTCGTGTCTTTCACACCATTTCAGGCTCTTCGTATTTTTCACACCTTTTCATGCTCTTCATATTTTTGACATGTTTTCATGCTCTTCATATTTTTCAGACCTTTTCATGCTCTTGATATTTTTCACAGCTTTCCATGCTCTTCATGTTGTTCACTCCATTCATGATCTCGTGTTTTTCAGAGTGTTTCATGCTCCTCAAATTTTTCACACCTTTTCATGCTCTTCATATTTTTCACACTGTTTCATCCTCCTCTAATTTTTCATACAGTTTCATGGTCCTCATATTTTTCACACCTTTACATGCTTCTCATATTTTCAACACCTTTTAATGCTCCTCATATTGTTGACAACTTATCATGCTCTTCTTATTTTTCAGACCTTTTCATGCTTTTGATAATATCACATCTTTTCCTGCTCTTCGTATTTTTCACACCTTTTCCTGCTCTTCGTATTTTTCACACCTTTTCATGCTCCTTATATTTTTGACACCTTTTCATGCTCTTCATATTTTTCAGACCTTTTCATGCTCCTCGTATATTTCACACCTTTTCATGCTCCTCGTATTTTTCAGACCTTTAAATGCTCCTCTTAATTTTTAGATCTTTTCATGCTCCTCATTTTTTCAAACCATGTCATGCTCCTCTTATTTTTCACACCGTTTCATGCTCCTCATATTTTTCATACCCTTTCATGCTCTTCGTATTTTTTACACATTTTCATGCTCCTCGTATTTTACACACCTTTTCATGCTCCTCGTATATTTCACACCATTTCATGCTCCTCATTTTTTTCAGACCGTTTCATGCCCCTCATATTTTTCAGACAGTTTCATGCTCCTCATATTTTTCAGACCGTTTCATGCTCCTCGTATTTTTCAGATCTTTTCATGCTCCTCGTATTTTTCACACCTTTTCATGCTGTTCATATTATTCACAGCTTTTCATGCTCTTCATATTTTTCAGACCTTTTCATGCTCTTGATACTTTTCCAACCTTTTCATGCTCTTCGTGTTTTTCACAGTGTTTCATGCTCTTCCTATTTTTCACACGTTTTAATGCTGCTGATATTTTTTACACCTTATCATGCTCTTTGTATTTTTCACACCGTTTCATACTCCTAATATTTTTCACACCTTTTCAAGCTCCATGTATTTTTCAGACCTTTTCATGCTCCTGGAAATTTCACACCTTTTCATGCTCCTAGTAATTGTTACACCTTTTCATCCTCCTCGAACTTTTTCACACCTTTTCATGCTCCTAGTTTTTTTCACACATTTTCATGCTCTTCGTGTTTTTCACACCATTTCATGTTCTTCTTATTTTTCACACCTTTTCGTGCTCTCCATCTATTTCAGATCTTTTCATGCTCTGGATATTTTTCACACATTTTCATGCTCTTCGTGTTTTCACACCTTTTCATGCTCTTCATATTTTTCAAATCCGTTTCATGCTCCTCATATTTTTTATACAGGATCATGCTCGTCTTATTTTTGTCACCTTTACATGCTACTCATATTTTTGATATCTTTTTAAGCTCTTGATATTTTTCACACCTTTTCATGCTCTTCGTGTTTTTCAGACCTTTTCATGCTCCTCGTATTTTTCAGACCTTTTCATGCTCCTTGTATTTTCACAACTTTACATGGTCTTCGTATTTGTCACTCCTTTTCAACCTCTTTGTATTTTTCACACCTTTTCATGCTCTTCGTGTTTTTCACAGCTTTTCAGGCTCTTCGTATTTTTCACACCTTTTCATTGCTCTTCATATTTTTGACACTATTTCATGCCCCTCATATTTTTCAGACGTTTTCAAGCTCTTGATATTTTTCACAGCTTTCCATGCTCTTCGTGTTTTTCACTCTGTTTCATGATCTTGTGTTTTTCAGACTGTTTCATGCTCCTCATTTTTTTCACAGCTTTTCATGTTTTTAATATTTTTCACACCGTATCATGCTCCTCACATTTTTGACACCTTTTCATGCTCTTCATATTTTTCAGACGTTTTCATGCTCCTCGTATTTTTCAGACCATTTCTTGTTCCTCGTATTTTTCAGACCTTTTCATGCTCTTCGTATTTTTCAGACCTTTTCATGCTTCTCGTATTTTTCACACATTTACATGCTCTTCGTATTTGTCACACCTTTTCAAGCTCTTCGTATTTTTACACCTTTTCATGCTCTTCGTGTTTTTCACACCTTTTCAGGCTCTTTGTATTTTTCACACCTTTTCATGCTCTTCATATTTTTGACATGCTTTCAAGCTCTTCATATTTTTCAGACCTTTTCATGCTCTTCATATTTTTCACACCGGTTCATCCTCCTCTAATTTTTCATACAGTTTCATGCTCCTCATATTTTTCACACCTTTACATGCTTCTCATATTTTCAACAGCTTTTAATGCTCCTCATATCCTTGACACCTTATTATGCTCTTCATGTTTTTCAGACCTTTTCATGCTTTTGATATTTTTGAAAGCTTTTCATGCTCTTTGTGTTTTTCACACCTTTTCCTGCTCTTCGTATTTTTCACACCTTTTCATGCTCCTTATATTTTTGACACCTTTTCATGCTCTTCATATTTTTCAGACCTTTTCTTTCTCCTTGTATATTTCAGACCTTTTCATGCTCCTCGTTTTTTTCAGAGCTTTTCGTGCTCCTTGTATATTTCAGACCTTTACATGCTACTCTTAATTTTCAGATCTTTTCATGCTCCTCATTTTTTCACGCCATTTCATGCTCCTCTTATTTTTCACATTGTTTCATGCTTCTCCTATTTTTCAGACCGTTTCATGCTCCTCATATTTTTCACACTTTTACATGCTCCTCATATTTTTGACAGCTTTTCACGCTCCTCATATTTTTGACATCTTTTCATGCTCCTCATGTTTTTGACACCTTCTCATGCTCTACATATTTTTCAGACCTTTTCATGCTCCTCGTATTGTTTAGACCGTTTCTTGCTCCTCATATTTTTCAGACCTTTTCATGCTCCTCCTATATTTCAGACCTTTTGATGCTCCTTGTATTTTTCAGACCTTTTCAGGCTCCTCCTATTTCCCAGAACATTTCCTGCTCTCGTATTTTTCAGACCATTTCATGCTCCTCGTATTTTCCAGACGTTTTCATGCTCCTCGTATTTTTCAAACATTTTCATCCACCTCGTATTTTTCAGACGTTTTCATTCTCCTCGTATATTTCTCCCCTTTTCATGCTCTTCATATTTTTCACTCCTTTTCATGCTCTTCCTATTTTTCAGAACTTTTGTGCTCTACATATTTTTCACACCATTTCATGCTCCTCATATTTTTCAGACCTTTTTGTGCTCCTCGTATTTTTCACAACTTTTCGTGCTCCTCATATTTTTCAACATCTTTTCATGCTTCTCGTATTCTTCACAGCTTTTCATGCTCCTTGTATTTTTCACACCTTTTCATGCTCCTCGTATTTTTCACACGTTTTCGTGCTCCTCCTATTTTTCACACCTTTTCGTGCTCCTCGTAATTTTGACACCTTTTCATGCTCTTCGAATTCTTCTCACCTTTTCATGTTCCTCGTATTTTTCACACATTTTCATGCTCCTCGTGTTTTTCATGCCTTTTCATGCTCCTCGTATTTCTCAGGCTTTTTCATGCTCCTCATATTTTTCACACTTTTTCAAGCTCCTCGTATTTTTCAGCCCTTTTCATGCTCCTCGTATTTTTCACACCATTTCATGATCCTCGTTTTTTTCACAACTTTTCATGCTCCTCCTATTTTGCACACCTTTTCATGCTCCTCGTAATTCTCAGACCTTTTCATGCTCCTCGACTTTTTCAGACCTTTTCATGCTCCTCGTATTTTTCACACCTTTTCATGCTCCTCGTATTTCTCAGACCTTTTCATGCTCCTCGACTTTTTCAGACCTTTTCATGCTCCTCGTATTTTTCTCACCTTTTCATGCTCTACATATTCCTCAGACCTTTCATGCTCTTGATATTTTTCACACGTTTTCTTGCCCTTCGTGTTTTTCACATCTTTCATGCTCTTGATATTTTTGACACCTTTTCATGCTGTTCATATTTTTCAGACCTTTTCATGCTGTTGATATTTTTCACACCTTTGCATGCCATTCGTGTTTTTCACACATTTCATGCTCCTCATATTTTTCACACCTTTTCATGCTGTTCATATTTTTCAGACCTTTTCATGCTGTTGATATTTTTCACACCTTTGCATGCCCTTCGTGTTTTTCACACATTTCATGCTCTTCATATTTTTCGCACCATTTCATGCTCCTCATATTTTTAATACAAATTCATGCTCCTCTTATTTTCAACCTTTACATGCTACTCATATTTTTGACACCGTTTCATGCTCTTCATATTTTTGACACCTTTTCATGCTCCCCATATTTTTGACACTTTTTCATGCTCTACATATTTTTCAGACCTTTTCATGCTCGTCGTATTTTTCAGATGTCTTCATGCTCCTCATATTTTTCAAACCTTTTCATGCTCCTCGTATTTTTCAGATCTTTTCATGCTCCTCGTATTTTTCAGATCTTTTCGTGCTCCTCGTATTTTTCAGATCTTTTCATGCCCCTCGTATTTTTCACACCTTTTCATGCTGTTCATATTATTCACACCTTTTCATGCTCTTCATATTTTTCACACCTTTTCATGCTCTTCATATTTTTCAGACCTTTCATTTTCCTCGTATTTTTCTGACTTTTTCATAATCCTCATATTTTTCAGACCTTTTCATGCTCCTCGTATTTTTCAGACCTTTTGATGCTCCTCTTATTTCTCAGACGTTTTCATGCTTCTCGTGTTTTTTACACCTTTTCATGCTCCTCATATTTCTCAGACCTTTTCATGCTCCTCATATTTTTCACACCTTTTCATGCTCCTCATATTTTTCAGACCTTTTCATGTTTTTCATATTTTTCAAACCTTTCATGCTCCTCGTATTTGTCACACTTTTTCATACTCTGCGTATTTCTCAGAACTTTTCATGCTCCTCGAATTTTTCAGACCTTTTTATTCTCCTCTTATTTCTCAGACCTCTTCATGCTCCTCGTATTTCTCAGACCTTTTCATGCTCTTTGTATTTTTCACTGCTTTTCATGCCCTTCATATTTTTCCCACCTTTTCAGGCTCTTCATATTTTTGAGACCTTTTCATGCTCCTCGTATTTTTCAGAGTTTTTTTGCCACTCCTATTTTTCAGGCCTTTTCATGCTCTTCATATTTTTCACACCTTTTCATGCTCCTGGTATTTTTCACACCTTTTCATGATCCTTGCATTTTTCACACCTTTTGATTCTCCTCGTATTTTTCATGCTCCCCATATTTTTCACACCTTTTCATGCTCCTCGTATTTTTCAGACGTTTTCATGATCGTAGTTTCCCCAACTTTTCATGCTCCTCGAATTTTCAGACCTTTTTATGCTCCTCCTATTTTTCTGGCCTTTTAATGCTCCTGTATTTTTCACAGCTTTTCATGCTCCTCGTATTTTTCAAACCTTTTTATTCTCCTCCTATTTTTGAGGCCATTTCATGCTCGTCGTATTTTTCACACCTTTTCATGCTCCTCGTATTTTGCACACGTTGTCATGCTAATCGTATTTTTCACAACTTTTCATGCTCCTCACATTTTTCACACCCTTTCATGCGCCTCGTATTCTTCACACCTTTTCGTGCTTTTCGTATTTTTAAGAACTTTTCATGCTTCTCCTTTTTTCACACCTTTTCATGTTTTTCCTACTTTTCAGATCTTTTCATGCTCCTAATATTTTTCAGACCTTTTCATGCTCTTCGTATTATTCACACCTTTTCGTTTTCCTCGTATTTTTCAGACCTTTTCGTGCTCTTCGTATTTTTCATACCATTTAATGCTCCCCGTATTTTTCAGATGTTTTCATGCTCCTCGTATTTTTCAAACCTTTTCATGCTCCTTCCATTTCTCAGACCTTTCATGCTCCTCGTATTTTTCACACCTTTTCATGCTGCTCATATTTTTCACACATTTTCATACTACTCGTATTTTTCAGAGCTTTTCATTCTCCTCGTATTTTCAACACCTTTTCATGCTCCTCGTATTTTTCAGACCTTTTCAGGCTCCTCGTATGTATCAGGCATTTTCATGCCCCTTGTATTTTTCACACCTTTTCATGCTCCTCCTATTTTTCTCACCTTTTCAAGCTCCTCATATTTTTCACACCTTTTCTGGTCCTCTTATTTTTCAGACCTATTCGTGCTCTTCATATTTTTCACACCTTTTTGTGCTCTTCCTATTTTTCAGACCTTTTCATGGTCTTCATATTTTTCACACCTTTTCATGCTCCTCGTATTTTTCACACCTTTTCGTGCCCCCCGTATTTTTCACACCTTTTCATGCTCCTCGTATTTTTCACACATTTTCATGATCGTAGTTTTCACAACTTTACATGCTTCTCGAATTTTTCAGACCTTTTTACGCTCCTCCTGTTTTTCAGGCCTTTTCATTCTCCTTGTATTTTTCACAGCTTTTCATGCTCCTCGTATTTTTCAGACCTTTTTATGCTCCTCCTATTTTGAGGCCTTTTCATGCTCATCGTAATTTTCACACCTTTTCATGCTCCTCGTATTTATCACAGGCGTTCATGCTCCTCGTTTTTTCACACCTTTTCATGCTCCTCATATTTTTCACACCCTTTCATGCTCCTCGTATTTTTCACACGTTTTCGTGCTCTTCGTATTTTTAAGAACTTTTCATGCTCCTCCTTTTTTCACACCTTTTCATGCTCTTACTACTTTTCAGACCTTTTCATGCTCTTTATATTATTCACACGTTTTCGTGTTCCTCGTATTTTTCAGACCTTTTCGTGCTCTTCGTATTTTTCATACCATATCATGCTCCCCGTATTTTTCAGACCTTTTCATGCTCCTTGTATTTTCCACACCTTTTCATGCTCCTCGTATTTTTCAGACCTTTTCATGCTCCTCATATGTATCAGGCCTTTTCATGCTCTGCATATTTTTCACACCTTTTCAGGCTCTTTGTATTTTTCAGATCTTTTCGTGCTCCTCCTATTTTTCACACCTTATCAGGCTCTTCATATTTTCCAGACCTTTTCATCCTCCTCATTTTTTCAGACCTTTTTATATTCCTCCTATTTTTCAGGCCTTTTCATGCTCCTCGTATTTTTCACACCTTTTCATGCTCCTCACATTTTTCACACCCTTTCATGCGCCTCGTATTCTTCACACCTTTTCGTGCTTTTTGTATTTTTAAGAACTTTTCATGCTCCTCCTTTTTTCACACCTTTTCATGTTCTTCCTACTTTTCAGATCTTTTCATGCTCCTAATATTTTTCAGACCTTTTCATGCTCTTCGTATTATTCACACCTTTTCGTTTTCCTCGTATTTTTCAGACCTTTTCGTGCTCTTCGTATTTTTCATACCATTTAATGCTCCCCGTATTTTTCAGATGTTTTCATGCTCCTCGTATTTTTCAAACCTTTTCATGCTCCTTCCATTTCTCAGACCTTTCATGCTCCTCGTATTTATCACACCTTTTCATGCTGCTCATATTTTTCACACATTTTCATACTACTCGTATTTTTCAGAGCTTTTCATTCTCCTCGTATTTTCAACACCTTTTCATGCTCCTCGTATTTTTCAGACCTTTTCAGGCTCCTCGTATGTATCAGGCATTTTCATGCCCCTTGTATTTTTCACACCTTTTCATGCTCCTCCTATTTTTCTCACCTTTTCAAGCTCCTCATATTTTTCACACCTTTTCTGGTCCTCTTATTTTTCAGACCTTTTCGTGCTTCATATTTTTCACACCTTTTTGTGCTCTTCCTATTTTTCAGACCTTTTCATGGTCTTCATATTTTTCACACCTTTTCATGCTCCTCGTATTTTTCACACCTTTTTGTGCCCCCCGTATTTTTCACACCTTTTCATGCTCCTCGTATTTTTCACACATTTTCATGATCGTAGTTTTCACAACTTTACATGCTTCTCGAATTTTTCAGACCTTTTTATGCTCCTCCTGTTTTTCAGGCCTTTTCATGCTCCTTGTATTTTTCACAGCTTTTCATGCTCCTCGTATTTTTCAGACCTTTTTATGCTCCTCCTATTTTGAGGCCTTTTCATGCTCATCGTATTTTTCACACCTTTTCATGCTCCTCGTATTTTTCACACGCTTTCATGCTCCTTATATTTTTCACACCTTTTCATGCTCCTCGTATTTTTCAGACCTTTTCATGCTCCTCATATGTATCAGGCCTTTTCATGCTCCTCGTATTTTTCACACCTTTTCATGCTCCTCGTGTTTTGCACACCTTTTCATCCTCCTCGTATTTTTCACACATTTTCATACTACTCGTATTTTTCAGACCTTTTCATGCTCCTCGTATTTTTCACAACTTTTCAGGCTCTTCGTATTTTTCAGACCTTTCATGCTCCTCGTATTTTTCAGACCATCTTATCCTCCGACTATTTTTCGGGCCTTTTCATGCTCTTCATATTTTTCACACCTTTTCATGCTCCTCGTATTTTTCACACCTTTTCATGCTCCTCGTATATTTCACACCACTTCATGCTCCTCGTATCTTTCACACCTTTTCTTGCTCCTCGAATTTTTCCAACTTTTCATGCTCTTCATATTTTTCACATCTTTTCATGCTCCTCGTCATTTTCACACGTTTTCATTCTCGTAGTTTTCACAACTTTTCATCCTCCCCGTATTTTTCACATCTTTTTATGCTCCTCATATATTTGAGACCTTTTCATGCTGCTTGTATTTTTCACACCTTTTCATGCTCCTCCTATTTTTCACACCTTTTCGGGCTCTTCGTTTTTTTCAGACCTTTTCATGCTCCTCGTATTTTTCAGCCGTTTTCATGCTCTTCATATTTTTCAGACCTTTTCATGCTCCTCGTATTTTTCAGCCGTTTTCATGCTCTTCATATTTTTTAGACCTTTTCATGCTCCTCGTATTTTTCAGACCTTTTCATGCTCCTCGTGTTTTTCAGACATTTTTATGCTTCTTCCACTCCTCAGACCTTTTCATGGTCCTCGTATTTTTCACACCTTTTCATGCTCCTCCTATTTTTCACACCTTTTCATGCTCCTCCTATTTTTCACACCTTTTCATGCTCCTCGTATTTTTCACACCTTTCCATGCTCCACGAATTTTTCACACCTTTTCATGCTCCTCGTATTTTTCACACCTTTTCATGCTCCTCGTATTTTTCACACCTTTCCAAGCTCCACGTGTTTTCAACCTTTTCATGCTCCTCGTATTTTTCACACATTTTCATACTACTCGTATTTTTCAGACCTTTTCGTGCTCATCGTATTTTTCAGACCTTTTCTTGCTCCTCGTATGTTTCAGGCCTTTTCATGCTCTTCATATTTTTGACACATTTCCATGCTCCACGTATTTTTCACACATTTTCATACTACTCGTATTTTTCAGACCGTTTCATGCTCTGCATATTTTTCACACCTTTTCAGGCTCTTCGTATTTTTCAGATCTTTTCGTGCTCCTCCTATTTTTCACACCTTATCAGGCTCTTCATATTTTCCAGACCTTTTCATACTCCTCATTTTTTCAGACCTTTTTATATTCCTCCTATTTTTCAGGCCTTTTCATGCTCCTTGTATTTTTCACAGCTTTTCATGCTCCTCGTATTTTTCAGGCCTGTTTATGCTCCTCGTATTTTGAGGCCTTTTCATGCTCCTCGTATTTTTCACACCTTTTCATGCTCCTCATATTTTTCACACCCTTTCATACTCCTCGCATTCTTCACACCTTGTCGTGCTCTTCGTAGTTTTAAGAACTTTTCATGCTCCTCCTTTTTTCACACCTTTTCATGCTCATCCTCCTTTTCAGACCTTTTCATTCTCCTAATATTTTTTCAGACGTTTTCATGCTCCTCGTATTTTTCAGACCTTTTCATGCTCATCATAGTTTTCAGACCTTTTCATGCTCCTCGTATTTTTCAGACGTTTTCATGTTTCTCGAATTTATCACACCTTTTCATGCTCCTCGTATTTTTCACACGTTTTCATCCTCCTCGTATTTTTCTGAGCTTTTCATGCTTCTCGTAGTTTTCACACATTTTCATGCTCCTCGTATATTTCACACCTTTTAATGCTCCACTTATTTTTCAGACCTTTTTATGCTCCTTCCATTTCTCAGACCTTTTCTTGCTCCTCGTATTTTTCACACCGTTTCATGCTCCTCTTATTTTTCACACCTTTTCATGCTCCACGTATTTTTCACACCTTTTCATGCTCCTCGTATTTTCACACCTTTTCATGCTCCTCGTATTTTTCAGACATTTTCGTACTCTTCGTATTTTTCAGACCTTTTCATGCTCCTCGTATGTATCAGGCCTTTTCATGCTCCTCTTATTTTTCACACCTTTTCATGCTCCTTGAGTTTTTCACAACTTTACATGCTCCTCGTATTTTTCATACATTTTCATACTACTCGTATTTTTCAGACCATTTGATTTCCTCAAATTTTTCACAACTTTTCATGCTTTTCGTATTTTTCAGACCTTCTTATCATCCGACTATTTTTCACGCCTTTTCATGCTCTTCATATTTTTCACACAGTTTCATGATCCTCGTATTTTTAACAACTATTCCTAACCCTCGTATTTTTCAGACCTTTTCATGATCCTTGTAATTTTCACACCTTTTCATGCTCCTCGTATTTTTTACAACTTTTCGTGCTCCTCCTATTATTCACACCTTTTCAGGCTCTTCGTATTTTTCAGACATTTTCATGCTCCTCGTATTTTTCAGACGTTTTCATGTTCTTCATATTTTTCAGACCTTTTCATGCTCCTCATATTTTTCAGACTTTTTCATGCTCCTCGTATTTCTCAGACCTTTTCTTGCTCCTCGTATTTTTCAGACCTTTTTGAACTCCGCCTATTTTTCAGGTCTTCTCATGCTCTTCATATTTTTCACACCGTTCATGCTCCTCATGTCTTTCACACCTTTTCATGCTCCTCGTATTTCTCAGACCTTTTCATGCTCCTCGTATTTTTCACACATTTTCATGCTCCTCGTATTTTTAAGACCTTTTCATGCTCTTCATATTTTTCAAACCTTTTCGTGCTCTTCATATTTTTCAGACCTTTCAATGCTCTTCATATTTTTCACACCTTTTCGGGCTCTTCTTATTTTTCAGACCTTTTCATGCTCCTCGTATTTTTCAGACGTTTTCATGCTCCATTTGTTTATCACACGTTTCATGAAACTTGGTAGGAGGAATGCGGAGATCAATGCCTCAAAAGGAGACGAAGCCTGAGTCCTCGTGAAACGTGAGGCTCTTCGTATTTTTCAGACCTTTTCATGCTCTTCATATTTTTGACACGTTTTCATGCTTTTCATATTTTTCAGACCTTTTCATGCTCTTGATATTTTTCACAGCTTTTCATGCTCTTCGTGTTGTTCACTCCATTTCATTATCTCGTGTTTTTTAAAGTGTTTCATGCTCCTCATATTTTTCACACCTTTTCATGATCTTCATATTTTTCACACCGTTTCATCCTCCTCTAATTTTTCATACAGTTTCATGCTACTCATATTTTCACACCTTTACATGCTTCTCATATTTTCGACACCTTTTAATGCTCCTCATATTTTTGACACCCTATCATGCTCTTCATATTTTTCAGACCTTTTCATGGTTTTGATAATTTTCCCACCTTTACATGCTCTTCGTGTTTTCCACACCTTTTCATACTCTTCGTATATTTCCCACCATTTCATGCTCGTCATTTTTTCACACCTTTTCATGCTCTTCACTTTTTTCACACCATTTCATGCTCCACATATTTTTGACCGTATTTCATGCCCCTCATATTTTTCAGACAGTTTCCTGCTCCTCATATTTTTCAGACCGTTTCATGCTCTTGATATTTTTCACACCTTTTTATGGTCTTCATATTTTTCACAGCTTTTCATGCTCCTCATATTTTTGAAATCTTTTGAAGCTCTTCATATTTTTCACACCTTTTCATGCTCCTCATATTTTTAACACCTTTTCATGCTCCGCGTATATTTCAGACCTTTTCCTGCTTCTCGCATTTTGCAGACCTTTTCATGCTCTTCGTATTTTTCAAACCCTTTCATGCTCTTCTTGTTTTTCACACCGTTTCCTGCTCTTCGAATTTTTCAGGCCGTTTCATGCTCTAGTTATTTTTCACACCTTTTCATGCTCTTCCTGGTTGTCACATCTTTTCATGCTCTTCGTATATTTCCCACCGGTTCATGCTCGTCATATTTTTCACATCTTTTCATGCTCTTCACTTTTTTCACACCATTTCATGCTCCACATATTTTTGACAGTTTTTCATGCCCCTCATATTTTTCAGACAGTTTCCTGCTCCTCATATTTTTCAGATCGTTTCATGCTCTTGATATTTTTCACACCTTTTCATGGTCTTCATATTATTCACAACTTTTCATGCACCTCATATTTTTGAAATCTTTAGAATCTCTTCATATTTTTCACACCTTTTCATGCTCCTCATATTTTTCACACCTTTTCATGCTCCTCATATTTTTCACACCTTTAATGTTCTTCATGTTTTTCAGACCTTTTCATGCTCCTCATATTTTTGACACCTTTTCATGCTCTTCACATTTCTCACAACGTTTCATGCTCCTCATATTTTTGACACCTTTTCATGCTCTTCCTATTTTTCACACCGTTTCATGCTCCTCATATTTTTCATACAGATTCATGCTCTTCCTATTTTTCACACCTTTAAATGCTCCTCATATTTTTGACACCTTTTCATGCTCTTCATATTTTTCACACCTTTTCATGCTCCTCATATTATTGACACCTTTTCATGCTCTTCACATTTTTCACACCGTTTCATGCTCCTCATATTTTTGACACCTATTCATGCTCCTCCTATTTTTCACACCGTTTCATGCTCCTCATATTTTTCATACAGATTCATGCTCTTCCTATTTTTCACACCTTTAAATGCTCCTCATGTTTTTGACACCTTTTCATGCTCTTCCTATTTTTCACACCGTTTCATGCTCCTCATATTTTTCATACAGTTTCATGCTCTTCCTATTTTTCACAGCTTTAAATGCTCCTCATATTTTTGACACCTTTTCATGCTCTTCATATTTTTCACACCTTTCATGCTCCTCATATTTTTGACACCTTTTCATGCTCTTCATATTTTCAGACCTTTTCATGCCCCTCGTGTATTTCAGACCATTTCATGCTCCTCGTATTTTTCAGACCCTTTCATGCTCCTCATATTTTTCAGACCTTTTCATGCTCCTCGTATTTTTCACACCTTTTCATGCTCCTCGTATTTTTCACAACTTTTCATGCTGTTTGTATTTGTCACACCTTTTCAAGCTCTTCGTTTTTTTCGGACCTTTTCATGCTCTTCGTGTTTTTCACACCTTTTCAGGCTGTTCTTATTTTTCATACATTTTCATGCTCTTCGAGTTTTTCACACCTTTTCATGCTCTCGTATTTTTCAGACCTTTTCAAGCTCCTCATATTTTCACACCTTTTCATGTTATACATATTTTTCACACCGTTTCATCCTCCTCATATTTTTCATACAGATTCATGCTCCTCATATTTTTCACACCTTTACATGTTCCTCATATTTTTGACACCTTTTCATGCTCTTCATATTTTACACACCTTTTCATTCTCTTCATATTTTTGACACCTTTTCAAGCTCCACATATTTTTCAGACTTTTTCATGCTCCTCGTATTGTTAAGACGTTTTCATACTCCTCATAATTTTCACGTCTTTTCATGCTATTCATATTTTTCAGACCTTCTCATGCTCTTGATATTTTTCACACCCTTGCATGCCCTTCGTGATTTTCACACATTTCATGCTGTTCATATTTTTTACACCTTTTCATGCTCCTCATATTTTTCACACCTTTTCATGCTCTTCATATTTTTCAGACCTTTTCATGCTCTTGATATTTTTCACACCTTTGCTTACCCTTCGTGTTTTTCACACATTTCATGCTTTTCATATTTTTACACCTTTTCATTCTCCTCATATTTTTCACACCTTTTCACGCTCTTCATATTTTTCACACCGTTTCGTGCTCCTCATATTTTTTATACAAATTCATGCTCCTCTTATTTTTCAACCTTTACATGCTACTCATATTTTTGACACCTTTTCATGCTCCCCATATTTTTGACACTTTTTCATGCTCTACATATTTTTCAGACCTTTTCATGCTCGTCATATTTTTCAGACGTCTTCATGCTCCTCGTATTTTTCAGACCTTTTCATGCTCCTCAAATTTTTCACAACTTTACATGCTCTTTGTATTTGTCACAGCTTCAAGCTCTTCGTATTTTTCACACCTTTTCATGCTCTTCGTGTTTTTCACACCTTTTCAGGCTCTTCGAATTTTTCACACCTTTTCATGCTCCTCATATTTATGACACCTTTTCATGCTCTTCGTATTTGTCACACCTTTTCATGCTCCTCGTATTTTTCACACCTTTTCATGCTCCTCGTATTTTTCAGACCTTTTTATGCTCCTCCTATTTTTCTGGTCTTTTCATGCTCCTCGAATTTTTGACACGTCTTCATGCTCCTCGTATTTTTCACACCTTTACATGCTCCTCGTGTTTTTCACACCTTCTCATGCTCTTCGTATTTTTCACAACTTTTCATGCTCCTCGTATATGTCACACCATTTCATGCTCCGCAGACGTTCATACAGTTTCATTCTCCTCATATTTTTCACACCTCTACACGCGCCTGATTTTTTGACACCTTTTCATGCTCCACATATTTTTCAGACCTTTTCATGCTCCTCGTATTTTTAAGACGTTTTCATACTCCTCATAATTTTCACACCTTTTCATTCTCTTCATATTTTTCACACCGTTTCATGCTCCTCATATTTTTCATACACATTCATGCTCCTCATATTTTTCACACCTTTACATGCTCCTCATATTTTGGCCACCTTTTCATGCTTTTCATATTTTTCACACCTTTTCATTCTCCTCATATTTTTCACACCTGTTCATGCTCTACATATTTTGCAGACCTTTTCATGTGCCTGATATTTTTAAGACGTTTTCATGCTCCTCGTATTTTTCAGACCTTTTCATGCTCTTCGTATTTGTCTCACCTTTTCATGCTCTTCTTATTTTCCACACTTTTACATGCTCTGCATGTTTTTCACACCTTTTCATGCTCTTCTTATTTTTCACATTTTTTCATGCTCTTCATATTTTTCACACCGTTTCGTGCTCTTCATATATTTCAGAGCTTTTCGGGCTCTTCATATTTTTCAGACCTTTTCATGCTCCTCGTATTTTTCACACCTTTTCATGCTCCTCATATTTTTGACACCTTTTCATGCTCTTCGTATGTGTCACACCTTTTCATGCTCTTCGTATTTTTCACACCTTTTCGTTCTCTCCTATTTTTCACACCTTTTCATGCTCTTCATACTTTTCAGACATTTTCTTGTTCTTCATATTTTTCACACCTTTTCAGGCTCTTCATATTTTTAGACCTTTTCATGCTCCTCGTATTTTTCAGACCTTTTTATGCTCCTCCTATTTTTCTGGTCTTTTCATGTCCCTTCGTATTTTTGAACACTTTCATGCTCCTCGTTATATTTTTCACACTTTACATGATCCATCCGTGTTTCACAACCTTCTCATGCTCCTTCGTAGTTTTTTTCCACAACTTGTTCCATGCTCCTACGTATATGTTCACACCGATTTCATGCGCTTGCAGACGGTTCATTACAGTTTCATTCTCCTCATATTTATTGCACACCTTTACATGCCTCCTCATATTTTTCAACCTTTTCTATGGCTCTTCAATTTTTCACTACCTTGTTCATTCTCCTCCACTATTTTCAGACCTTTCATGCTCTTGATATTTTTCACCACCTTTTTCATGGCTTCCTCATATTTTTCACACCCTTTTCATGCTCTTCATATTTTCACAACTACATGCTCTTCGTATTTGTCACACCTTTTCAAACTCTTTGTATTTTTCACACCTCTTCATGCTCTTCATGTTTTTCACACCTTTTCAGGCTCTTCGTATTTTTCAGACCTTTTCATGCTCTTCATATTTTTGACACGTTTTCATGCTTTTCGTATTTTTCAGACCTTTTCATGCTCTTGATATTTTTCACAGCTTTTCATGCTCTTCGTGTTGTTCACTCCATTTCATTATCTCGTGTTTTTCAAAGTGTTTCATGCTCCTCATATTTTTCACACCTTTTCATGATCTTCATATTTTTCACACCGTTTCATCCTCCTGTAATTTTTCATACAGTTTCATGCTACTCATATTTTCACACCTTTACATGCTTCTCATATTTTCGACACCTTTTAATGCTCCTCATATTTTTGACACCCTATCATGCTCTTCATATTTTTCAGACCTTTTCATGGTTTTGATAATTTTCCCACCTTTTCATGCTCTTCGTGTTTTCCACACCTTTTCATACTCTTCGTATATTTCCCACCATTTCATGCTCGTCATTTTTTCACACCTTTTCATGCTCTTCACTTTTTTCACACCATTTCATGCTCCACATATTTTTGACAGTTTTTCATGCCCCTATATTTTTCAGACAGTTTCCTGTTCCTCATATTTTTCAGACCGTTTCATGCTCTTGATATTTTTCTCACCTTTTTTTTATGGTCTTCATATTTTTCACAGCTTTTCATGCTCCTCATATTTTTGAAATCTTTTGAAGCTCTTCATATTTTTCACACCTTTTCATGCTCCGCGTATATTTCAGACCTTTTCCTGCTTCTCGCATTTTGCAGACCTTTTCATGCCTTTCGTATTTTTCAAACCCTTTCATGCTCTTCTTGTTTTTCACACCGTTTCCTGCTCTTCGAATTTTTCAGGCCGTTTCATGCTCTCGTTATTTTTCACACCTTTTCATGCTCTTCCTGGTTTTCACATCTTTTCATGCTCTTCGTATATTTCCCACCGGTTCATGCTCGTCATATTTTTCACATCTTTTCATGCTCTTCACTTTTTTCACACCATTTCATGCTCCACATATTTTTGACAATTTTTCATGCCCCTCATATTTTTCAGACAGTTTCCTGCTCCTCATATTTTTCAGACCGTTTCATGCTCTTGATATTTTTCACACCTTTTCATGGTCTTCATATTATTCACAACTTTTCATGCACCTCATATTTTTGAAATCTTTACAATCTCTTCATATTTTTCACACCTTTTCATGCTCCTCATATTTTTCACACCTTTTCATGCTCCTCGTATATTTCAGACCTTTTCATGCTTCTCGTATCTTGCAGACCTTTTCATGCTCTTCGTATTTTTCAAACCTCTTCATGCTCTTTGGGTTTTTCACAACTTTTCCTGCTCTTCGAATTTTTCAGGCCGTTTCATGCTCTTGATATTTTTCACACCTTTTCATGCTCTTCGTGTTTTTCACACCTTTTCATGCTCTTCGTATATTTCCCACCGTTTGATGTTCGTCATATTTTTCACAGCTTTTTATGCTCTTCACTTTTTTCACACCATTTCATGGTCCACATATTTTTGACAGTTTTTCATGCCCCTCATATTTTTCAGACAGTTTCCTGCTCCTCATATTTTTCAGACCGTTTCATGCTCTTGATATTTTTCATACCTTTCCATGGTCTTCATATTTTTCACAACTTTTCATGCTTCTCATATCTTTGAAATCTTTTTAAGCTCTTCATATTTTTCACACCTTTTCATGCTCCTCATATTTTTCACAGCTTTTCATGCTCCTCATATTTTTGACACCTTTTAATGTTCTTCATGTTTTTCAGACCTTTTCATGCTCCTCATATTTTTGACACCTTTTCATGCTCTTCACATTTTTCACAAGGTTTCATGCTCCTCATATTTTAGACACCTTTTCATGCTCTTCCTATTTTTCACACCGTTTCATGTTCCTCATATTTTTCATACAGATTCATGCTCTTCCTATTTTTCACACCTTTACATGCTCCTCATATTTTTGACACCTTTTCATGCTCTTCATATTTTTCACACCTTTTCATGCTCCTCATATTATTGACACCTTTTCATGCTCTTCACATTTTTCACACCGTTTCATGCTCCTCATATTTTTGACACCTATTCATGCTCCTTCTATTTTTCACACCGTTTCATGCTCCTCATATTTTTCATACAGATTCATGCTCTTCCTATTTTTCACACCTTTAAATGCTCCTCATGTTTTTGACACCTTTTCATGCTCTTCCTATTTTTCACACCGTTTCATGCTCCTCATATTTTTCATACAGATTCATGCTCTTCCTATTTTTCACACCTTTAAATGCTCCTCATATTTTTGACAAGTTTTCATGCTCTTCATATTTTTCTCACCTTTTCATGCTCCTCATATTTTTCACATCTTTTCCTGCCCCTCGTGTATTTCAGACCATTTCATGGTCCTCGTATTTTTCAGACCCTTTCATGCTCCTTTTATTTTTCAGACCCTTTGATGCTCCTCGTATTTTTCAGACCTTTTCATGCTCCTCATATTTTTCACACCTTTTCATGCTCCTCGTATTTTTCACAACTTTTCATGCTGTTTGTATTTGTCACACCTTTTCAAGCTCTTCGTATTTTTCGGACCTTTTCATGCTCTTCGTGTTTTTCACATCTTTTCAGGCTGTTATTTTTTCTCATACATTTTCATGCTCTTCGAGTTTTTCACACCTTTTCATGCTCTCATATTTTTCAGACCTTTTCAAGCTCCTCATATTTTTCACACCTTTTCATGTTATACATATTTTTCACACCGTTTCATCCTCCTCATATTTTTCATACAGATTCATGCTCCTCATATTTTTCACACCTTTACATGTTCCTCATATTTTTGACACCTTTTCATGCTCTTCATATTTTACACACCTTTTCATTCTCTTCATATTTTTGACACCTTTTCAAGCTCCACATATTTTTCAGACTTTTTCATGCTCCTCGTATTGTTAAGACGTTTTCATACTCCTCATAATTTTCACGTCTTTTCATGCTATTCATATTTTTCAGACCTTCTCATGCTCTTGATATTTTTCACACCCTTGCATGCCCTTCGTGATTTTCACACATTTCATGCTGTTCATATTTTTTACACCTTTTCATGCTCCTCATATTTTTCACACCTTTTCATGCTCTTCATATTTTTCAGACTTTTTCATGCTCTTGATATTTTTCACGCCTTTGCATGCCCTTCGTGTTTTTCACACATTTCATGGTCTTCATATTTTTTACACCTTTTCATGCTCCTCATATTTTTCACACCTTTTCAAGCTCTTCATATTTTTCACACCGTTTCATGCTCCTCATATTTTTTATACAACTTCATGCTCCTCTTATTTTTCAACCTTTACATGCTACTCATATTTTTGACACCGTTTCATGCTCTTCATATTTTTGACACCTTTTCATGCTCCCCATATTTTTGACACTTTTTCATGCTCTACATATTTTTCAGACCTTTTCATGCTCGTCATATTTTTCAGACGTCTTCATGCTCCTCGTATTTTTCAGACCTTTTCATGCTCCTCAAATTTTTCACAACTTTACATGCTCTTTGTATTTGTCACAGCTTCAAGCTCTTCGTATTTTTCACACCTTTTCATGCTCTTCGTGTTTTTCACACCTTTTCAGGCTCTTCGAATTTTTCACACCTTTTCATGCTCCTCATATTTTTTACACCTTTTCATGCTCTTCGTATTGTCACACCTTTCATTTGCTCCTCGTATTTCACACCTTTTATTCTCTCGTATTTTTCAACCTTTTTATGCTCCTCCTATTTTCTGGTCTTTTCACTTGCTCCCGAATTTGACACGTCTTCAATGCTCCTCGTATTTTTCACACCTTTACATGATCCTCGTTTTTCACACTTTCTCATGACTCTCGTATTTTTTCCCAACTTTCTCATGCTCCTCGTACTATGTCACCCATTTCATTGCTCCGCAGACTACCATTATACGGCTTTCATTATCTCCTTTTATTTTTCAGACCTTTTCATGCTCCTCGTATTTTTCACACCTTTTCATGCTCCACATATTTTTCAGACCTTTTCATGCTCTTCGCATTTTTAAGACGTTTTCATACTCCTCATAATTTTCACTCCTTTTCATGCTCTTCATATTTTTCACACTGTTTCACGCTCGTCATATTTTTCATACAGATTCATGCTCCTCATATTTTTCACACCGTTTACATGCTCCTCTATTTTTGACACCTTTTCTGCTCTTCATATTTTCACACCTTATTTCATTTCATCCTCATAGTTTTTGACACCTGTTCATCTCTACATTTTTTCAGACCTTTCATGTGCCTGTATTTTAAGACGTTTCAATGCTCCTGTATTCTTTTCAGACACTTTTATGCTCTTCGTATTTTGTCTCACCTTTCATTGCTCTTCTTATTTTCCACACTCTTTACCAGCTCTGCATGGTTTTTCACCACCTTTTCATGCTCTTCATATTTTCACACCGTTTCATACTCCTCATATTTTTGACACCTATTCATGCTCCTCATATTTTTCTGACCGTTTCATGCTCCTCGTATTTTTCAGTCCGTTTCATGCTCCTCTAATTTTTCACACCTTTTCATGCTCCTCATATTTTTGACACCTTTTCATGCTCCTGTATTTGTCACACCTTTTCATGCTCTTCGTATTTTTCACACCCTTTCGTTCTCCTCCTATTTTTCACACCTTTTCTTGCTCTTCATACTTTTCAGACATTTTCTTGTTCTTCATATTTTTCAGACCTTTTCAGGCTCTTCATATTTTTTAGACCTTTTCATGCTCCTTGTATTTTTCAGACCTTTTTATGCTCCTCCTATTTTTCAGGTCTTTTCATGCTCCTCGTATTTTTGACACATTTTCATGCTCCTCGTATTTTTCACACCTTTACATGATCCTTGTGTTTTTCACACCTTCTCATGCTCTTCGTATTTTTCACAACTTTTCATGCTCCTCGTATATGTCACACCATTTCATGCTCCACAGACTTTCATACAGTTTCCATCTCCTCATATTTTTCACACCTTTACATGCTTCCTCATCATTTTTCACACCTTTTCATGCTCTTCATATTTTTGACACCTTTTCATGCTCTTCATATTTTTCAGACCTTTTCATGCTCTTGATATTTTTCACACCTTTTCATGCTCCTCATATTTTTCACACCTTTTCATGTTCTTCATATTTTTCACAACTTTACATGCTCTTCGTATTTGTCACACCTTTTCAAACTCTTTGTATTTTTCACACCTCTTCATGCTCTTCATGTTTTTCACACCTTTTCAGGCTCTTCGTATTTTTCAGACCTTTTCATGCTCTTCATATTTTTGACACGTTTTCATGCTTTTCGTATTTTTCAGACCTTTTCATGCTCTTGATATTTTTCACAGCTTTTCATGCTCTTCGTGTTGTTCACTCCATTTCATTATCTCGTGTTTTTCAAAGTGTTTCATGCTCCTCATATTTTTCACACCTTTTCATGATCTTCATATTTTTCACACCGTTTCATCCTCCTCTAATTTTTCATACAGTTTCATGCTACTCATATTTTCACACCTTTACATGCTTCTCATATTTTCGACACCTTTTAATGCTCCTCATATTTTTGACACCCTATCATGCTCTTCATATTTTTCAGACCTTTTCATGGTTTTGATAATTTTCCCACCTTTTCATGCTCTTCGTGTTTTCCACACCTTTTCATACTCTTCGTATATTTCCCACCATTTCATGCTCGTCATTTTTTCATACCTTTTCATGCTCTTCACTTTTTTCACACCATTTCATGCTCCACATATTTTTGACCGTATTTCATGCCCCTCATATTTTTCAGACAGTTTCCTGCTCCTCATATTTTTCAGACCGTTTCATGCTCTTGATATTTTTCACACCTTTTTATGGTCTTCATATTTTTCACAGCTTTTCATGCTCCTCATATTTTTGAAATCTTTTGAAGCTCTTCATATTTTTCACACCTTTTCATGCTCCTCATATTTTTAACACCTTTTCATGCTCCGCGTATATTTCAGACCTTTTCCTGCTTCTCGCATTTTGCAGACCTTTTCATGCTCTTCGTATTTTTCAAACCCTTTCATGCTCTTCTTGTTTTTCACACCGTTTCCTGCTCTTCGAATTTTTCAGGCCGTTTCATGCTCTAGTTATTTTTCACACCTTTTCATGCTCTTCCTGGTTGTCACATCTTTTCATGCTCTTCGTATATTTCCCACCGGTTCATGCTCGTCATATTTTTCACATCTTTTCATGCTCTTCACTTTTTTCACACCATTTCATGCTCCACATATTTTTGACAATTTTTCATGCCCCTCATATTTTTCAGACAGTTTCCTGCTCCTCATATTTTCAGACCGTTTCATGCTCTTGATATTTTTCATACCTTTCCATGGTCTTCATATTTTTCACAACTTTTCATGCTTCTCATATCTTTGAAATCTTTTTAAGCTCTTCATATTTTTCACACCTTTTCATGCTCCTCATATTTTTCACACCTTTTCATGCTCCTCATATTTTTGACACCTTTTAATGTTCTTCATGTTTTTCAGACCTTTTCATGCTCCTCATATTTTTGACACCTTTTCATGCTCTTCACATTTTTCACAAGGTTTCATGCTCCTCATATTTTTGACACCTTTTCATGCTCTTCCTATTTTTCACACCGTTTCATGTTCCTCATATTTTTCATACAGATTCATGCTCTTCCTATTTTTCACACCTTTAAATGCTCCTCATATTTTTGACACCTTTTCATGCTCTTCATATTTTTCACACCTTTTCATGCTCCTCATATTATTGACACCTTTTCATGCTCTTCACATTTTTCACACCGTTTCATGCTCCTCATATTTTTGACACCTATTCATGCTCCTCCTATTTTTCACACCGTTTCATGCTCCTCATATTTTTCATACAGATTCATGCTCTTCCTATTTTTCACACCTTTAAATGCTCCTCATGTTTTTGACACCTTTTCATGCTCTTCCTATTTTTCACACCGTTTCATGCTCCTCATATTTTTCATACAGATTCATGCTCTTCCTATTTTTCACACCTTTAAATGCTCCTCATATTTTTGACAAGTTTTCATGCTCTTCATATTTTTCTCACCTTTTCATGCTCCTCATATTTTTCACATCTTTTCCTGCCCCTCGTGTATTTCAGACCATTTCATGGTCCTCGTATTTTTCAGACCCTTTCATGCTCCTTTTATTTTTCAGACCGTTTGATGCTCCTCGTATTTTTCAGACCTTTTCATGCTCCTCATATTTTTCACACCTTTTCATGCTCCTCGTATTTTTCACAACTTTTCATGCTGTTTGTATTTGTCACACCTTTTCAAGCTCTTCGTATTTTTCGGACCTTTTCATGCTCTTCGTGTTTTTCACATCTTTTCAGGCTGTTATTTTTTCTCATACATTTTCATGCTCTTCGAGTTTTTCACACCTTTTCATGCTCTCATATTTTTCAGACCTTTTCAAACTCCTCATATTTTTCACACCTTTTCATGATATTCATATTTTTCACACCGTTTCATCCTCCTCATATTTTTCATACAGATTCATGCTCCTCATATTTTTCACACCTTTACATGTTCCTCATATTTTTGACACCTTTTCATGCTCTTCATATTTTACACACCTTTTCATTCTCTTCATATTTTTGACAACTTTTCAAGCTCCACATATTTTTCAGACTTTTTCATGCTCCTCGTATTGTTAAGACGTTTTCATACTCCTCATAATTTTCACGTCTTTTCATGCTATTCATATTTTTCAGACCTTCTCATGCTCTTGATATTTTTCACACCCTTGCATGCCCTTCGTGTTTTTCACACATTTCATGCTGTTCATATTTTTTACACCTTTTCATGCTCCTCATATTTTTCACACCTTTTCATGCTCTTCATATTTTTCAGACTTTTTCATGCTCTTGATATTTTTCACGCCTTTGCATGCCCTTCGTGTTTTTCACACATTTCATGCTCTTCATATTTTTTACACCTTTTCATGCTCCTCATATTTTTCACACCTTTTCAAGCTCTTCATATTTTTCACACCGTTTCATGCTCCTCATATTTTTTATACAAATTCATGCTCCTCTTATTTTTCAACCTTTACATGCTACTCATATTTTTGACACCGTTTCATGCTCTTCATATTTTGACACCTTTTCATGCTCCCCATATTTTTGACACTTTTTCATGCTCTACATATTTTTCAGACCTTTTCAAGCTCGTCGTATTTTTCAGACGTCTTCATGCTCCTCGTATTTTTCAGACGTCTTCATTTCTTCTTGGGAGATGCAAGACGAGCCTGCATTCAAGTCACTGCAGGGATATCCGGCCTTATTTCGAGTCAGGGCATCGCGGTGTCCATTCCACTTGAGGCGGCAAACTCAGGATCCCTCTCACATACCTAGAGCTGAGAGAAGCCTCCTCTTGAGGTGCTTGTGGTAAGGTGGTATTCCTCAGGAGTCGAAGCCAGGGACTAACCTCTCATCTCGTGTTGATTCTTGGTCCACGGAGCTCTTTCGTGTTGCTACAGTGACCTCAGGATCCCTCTAGCCTTGAAACAGTGTTCTTGGGGTTTCTCTGGAGTGCCATCATGGAAATCAAGGCTCCTTTCATGTGTGATGTGCAGCACGGAATTGCTCTGCATGCAGTGCAGGGGAATCGGGCTTCATCTCATGGCGAGGTTGAATTCTGATGGATTTTCTCGTGTTGCGGCGGCAACCTGGGGTATATTCTCGAGTTACGACGCGGATGGCCCTTCCACCCACGTGTTTCTTTAGCGATGTCAGGACTCCTGCCTAGTTGCGAGGGACAACTCGGGATTCTCCTCGAGGCTTGGGAGGGCAATTGGGACGCCTCTCCAGCTGAGGCGGGAGACCAAGTGTCCCTGTCCACGTGCCACAGGAATCCTGGGACTCCTATCAAGTTTCACGAGGAGTCAGGCATCGTCTCCTTTGGAGGCACTGATCTCCGTGTACCTCTGGAGTTTTCAAAGGATGTGACGCCTCCAGTCGCGATGAGGTGGGGAACTGGGTCTTTCTCTGTGGTCCCCACAGGGGATTCAGACATCCTTTCGTCTTGGGAGATGCAAGACGAGCCTGCATTCAAGTCACTGCAGGGATATCCGGCCTTATTTCGAGTCCAGCATCGCGGTGTCCATTCCACTTGAGGCCGCAAACTCAGGGTCCCTCTCACATACCTAGAGCTGAGAGAAGCCTCCTCTTGGGGTGCTTGTGGTAAGGTGGTATTCCTCTGGAGTCGAAGCCAGGGACTAACCTCTCATCTCGAGTTGATTTTTGGTCCACGAGCTCTTTCGTGTTGCTACAGTGACCTCAGGATCCCTCTAGCCTTGAAACAGTGTTCTTGGGGTTTCTCTGGAGTGCCATCAAGGAAATCAAGGCTCCTTCCTGTGTGATGTGCAACATGGCATTGCTCTGCTGGCAGTGCAGGGGAATCGAGCCTCATCTCAACAGGCGAGGGGGAAGTCTCATGGTTTTTTCTCGAGTTGCGGCGGAACCTGGGGTATATTCTTGAGTTACGATGGGGATGGCCCTTCCACACACGTGTTTGTTCAGCGACGTCAGGACTCCTGCCTAGTTGCGAGGGACAACTCGGGATTCTCCTCGAGGCTTGGCAGGGCAATTGGGACGCCTCTCCAGCTGAGGCGGGAGACCAAGCATCCCTTTCCATGTGCCACAGGAATCCTGGGGCTGCTATCAAGTTTCTGGAGGAGTCAGGCTTCGTATCCTTTTGAAGCATTGATCTCCGCATACCTCCTACCAAGTTTCATGAAACGTGTGATAAACAAATGGAGCATGAACACGTTGAAAAATACGAGGAGCTTGAAAAGGTGTGAAAAATACGTGGAGCATGGAAAGGTGTGAAAAATACGAGGAGCATGAAAAGGTCTGAAAAATACGAGGAGCATGAAAAGGTCTGAAAAATACAAGCAGCATGAAAAGGTCTCAAAAATATGAGGAGCATAAAAAGATGTGAAAAATACGAGGAGGATGAAAAGTTGTGAAAACTACAAGAATGAAATCGTGTGAAAAAGACGCGGAGCATGAAAAGGTGCGAAAAATATGAAGAGCATGAAAAGTTGGAAAAATACGAGGAGCATGAAAAGGTGTGAAAGATACGAGGAGCATGAAGAGGTGTGAAAAATATGAGGAGCCTGAAAAGGTGTAAAAAATATGAAGAGCATGAAAAGTTCTGAAAAATATGAAGGGCATGAAAAGGTGTGAAAAATACGAGGAGCATGAAAAGGTCTGAAAAATATGAGGAGCATGAAAAGGTCTGAAAAATATGAGGAGCATGAAAAGGTCTGAAAAATACGAGGAGCATGAAAATGTCTGAGAAATACGAGGAGCATGAAAAGGTATGAAAAATATGAAGGGCAAGAAAAGGTGTGAAAAATACGAGGAGCATGAAAGGGTGTGAAAAATACGAGGAGCATGAAAAGGCATGAAAAATACATCGAGCATGAAAAGGTGTGAAAAATACGAGGAGAATGAAAAGGTCTTAAAAATATGAGGAGCATGAAAATGTCTCAAAAATATGAAGAGCCTGAAAAGGTGTGAAAAATATGAAGAGCACGAAAAAGTCTGAAAAATATGAAGCCCACGAAAAGGTGTGAAAAATGTGAAGAGCACGAAAAGGTCTGAAATTTACAAGGAGGATGAAAAGGTGTGAAAAATACGAGGAGCATGCAAAGGTCTGAGGAATGGAAGGAGCATAAAAAGGTCTGAAAAATAAGAGGAACATGAAAAGTTCTGAAAAATACGAGGAGCATGTAAAGGTCTGAAAAATATGAAGAGCATGAAAACGGCCGAAAAATACGAGGAGCATGAAAAGGTCTGAAAAATACGAAGAGCCCGAAAAGGTGTGAAAAATAGGAAGAGCACGAAAAGGTGTGAAAAATACGAGGAGCAGGAAAAGGTGTGAAAAATACAAGCAGCATGAAAAGGTCTCAAAAATATGAGGAGCATAAAAAGATGTGAAAAATACGAGGAGGATGAAAAGTTGTGAAAACTACAAGAATGAAAACGTGTGAAAAAGACGAGGAGCATGAAAAGGTGTGAAAAATATGAAGAGCATGAAAAGTTGGAAAAATACGAGGAGCAAGAAAAGGTATGAAAAATACGAGGAGCATGAAGAGGTGTAAAAATATGAGGAGCCTGAAAAGGTGTAAAAAATATGAAGAGCATGAAAAGTTCTGAAAAATATGAAGGGCATGAAAAGGTGTGAAAAATACGAGGGGCATGAAGAGGTTTGAAAAATACGAGGAGCATGAAAAGGTATGAAATATACGAGGAGAATGAAAAGGCGTGAAAAATACATGGAGCATTAAAGGTGTGAAAAATACGAGGAGAATGAAAAGCTCTGCAAAATATGAGGAGCATGAAAAGGTGTGAAAAATATGAAGAGCCTGAAAAGGTGTAAAAAATATGAAGAGCATGAAAAGTTCTGAAAAATATGAAGAGCACGAAAAGGTGTGAAAAATACGAGGAGCATGAAAAGGTCTGAAAAATATGAGGAGCATGAAAAGGTCTGAAAAATATGAGGAGCATGAAAAGGTCTGAAAAATACGAGGAGCATGAAAATGTCTGAGAAATACGAGGAGCATGAAAAGGTGTGAAAAATATGAAGGGCAAGAAAAGGTGTGAAAAATGTGAGGAGCATGAAAGGGTGTGAAAAATACGAGGAGCACGAAAAGGCATGAAAAATACATCGAGCATGAAAAGGTGTGAAAAATACGTGGAGCATGGAAAGGTGTGAAAAATACGAGGAGAATGAAAACGTCTGAAAAATATGAGGAGCATGAAAATGTCTCAAAAATATGAAGAGCCTGAAAAGGTGTGAAAATTATGAAGAGCACGAAAAAGTCTGAAAAATATGAAGACCACGAAAAGGTGTGAAAAATGTGAAGAGTACGAAAAGGTCTGAAATTTACAAGGAGGATGAAAAGGTGTGACAAATACGAGGAGCATGAAAAGGTGTGAAAAATATGTGGAGCATGGAAAGGTGTGAAAAATACGAGGAGCATGAAAAGGTCTGAAAAATACGAGGAGCATGAAAAGGTGTGAAAAAAACGTGGAGCATGGAAAGGTGTGAAAAATACGAGGAGCATGAAAAGGTGTGAAAAATACATGGAGCATGGAAAGGTGTGAAAAATACGAGGAGCATGAAAATATGTGAAAAATACGAGGAGCATGAAATGGTGTGAAAAACACGACGAGCCAGAAAAGGTGTGAAAAATATGAAGAGCACGAAAAGGTCTGAAAAATACGAGGAGCATGAGAAGGTGTGAAAAATACGAGGAGCATGAAAAGGTCTGAGAAATAGCAGGAGCATGAAAAGGTATGAAAAATATGAGGAGCATGAAAAGATGTGAAAAATACGAGGAGCATGAAAAGGTGTGAAAAATATGAAGAGCTTGAAAAGGCCTGAAAAATAGGAGGAGGATAAAAAGGTCGGAAAAATACGAGGAGCATGAAAAGGTGTGAAAAATATGCAGAGCATGAAAAGGTCTGAAAAATATGAAGAGCACGAAAAGATGTCAAAAATATGAAGAGCATGAAACGGTTTGAGAAATACGAGGAGCATGAAAAGGTGCGAAAAATACGAGGAGCATGAAAAGGTGTGAAAAATACGAGGAGTATGTAAGGTGTGAAAAATACGGGGAGCACAAAAAGGTGTGAAAAATACGAGTAGCATGAAAAGGTCAGAAAAATATGAAGAGCCTGAAAATGTATGAAAAATATGAAGAGCATGTAAAGATCTGAAATTATGATGATCACGAAAAGGTGTGAAAAATATGAAGAGCACGAAAAGGTCTGAAAAATATGAGGACCACGAAAAGGTGTGAAAAATACGAGGAGCACAAAAAGTGTGAAAAATACGAGGAGCCTGCAAACGTGTGAAAAATACGAGGAGCATGAAAACGTGTGAAAAATACGTGGAGCATGAAAAGGCATGAAAAATACGAGGAGCATCAAAAGGTGTGAAAAATGCAGGGAGCATGAAAATGTGTGAAACATACGAGGAGCATGAAAATGTCTGAAAAATATGAGAAGCATGAAAAGTTCTGAAAAATATGAAGAGCATGAAAAGGTGTGAAAAATACTAGGAGCATTTAAAGGTGTGAAAAATACGAGGAGCGTGAAGAGGTGTGAAAAATACGAGGAGCATGAAAAGGTGTGAAAAATTCGAGGACTATGAAAAGGTCTGAGAAATAAGAGGAGCATAAAAAGGTCTGAAAAATATGCGGAGCATGAGAAGGTGTAATAAACACGAGGAGTATGAAAAGGTCTGAGAAATAAGCGGAGCTTAAAAAGGTCTGAAAATTACCCGGAGCATGAAAAGTTGTAATAAACATGAGAAACATGAAAAGGTTGAAAAATACGAGGAGAATGAAAATGTCTGAAAATTATGAGGAGCTAGAAAAGGTGTGAAAAATATGAAGAGCCTGAAAAGGTGTGAAAAATATGAAGAGCATGAAAACTTGTGAAAAATACGAGGAACATGAAAAGGTGTGAAAAATACGAGGAGCATGAAGAGGTCTGAAAAATATGAAGAGCATGAAAAGGTCTGAAAAACACGAGGTGCGTGAAAAAGTCTGTGAAATACAAGGAGCTTGAAAAGGTCTGAAAAATACAAGGAGCATGAAAAGGTGTGAAAACTATGAGGAGCACGAAAAGGTGTGAAAAATACGAGGAGCATGAAAAGGTCTGACAAATACGAACAGAATGAAAAGGTATGAAAAATATGAGGAACATGAAAAGGCGAAAAAAATACGAGGAGCATGAAAAGGCGTGAAAAATACGAGGAGCATGAAAAGGCGTGAAAAATACGAGGAGCATGAAAAGGTCTGAGAAATAAGAGGAGAATTAAAAGGTCTGAAAAATTCGAGGAGCATGAAAAGGTCTGAGAAATACGCAGAGTTTGAAAAAGTGTGACAAATACGAGGAGCATGAAAGGTTTGAAAAATATGAAAAGCATGAAAAGGTCTGAAAAATATGAGGAGCATGAAAAGGTGTAAAAAACACGAGGAGCATGAAAAGGTCTGAGAAATAAGAGGAGCATGAAAAGGTCTGAAAAATATGAGGAGCATGAAAAGGTGTGAAAAATACAAGGAGCATGAAATGGTCTGAAATATATAAAGAGCATGAAAAGGTCTGAAAAACATGAAGGGGCTGAAAAGGTCTGAAAAACATGAAAAGCATGAAAAGGTCTGAAAAATATGAGGAGCATGAAAAGGTGTAAAAAATACGAGGAGCATGCAAAGGTGTGAGAAATATGAGAAGCATGAAAAGGTCTGAAAAATAAGAGGAGCTAGAAAAGGTCTGAAAAATATGAAGAGCCTGAAAAGTTGTGAAAAATATGAAGAGCATGAAGAGGTATGAAAAATATGAGGAGCATGAAAAGGTGTGAAAAATATGAGGAGCATGAAAAGGTCTGAAAAACATGAAGGGCCTGAAAAGGAGTAAAAAATATGAAGAGCATGAAAAGGTCTGAAAAATATGAAGAGCACAAAAAGGTGTGAAAAATACAAGGATCACGAAAAGGTCTGAAAAATACGAGGAGCCTGAAAAGGTCAGAAAATATTAGGAGCATGAAAAGTTGTCAAAAATATGAGGAGCATGAAAAGGTGTGAAAAATTAGAGGAGCATGAAACGGACTGAAAAATACGAGGAGCATGAAACGGTGAGAAAAATATGAGGAGCATGAATAGGTGTCAAAAATATGAGGAGTATGAAACGGTGTGAAAATATGAAGAGCATGAAACGGTCTGAAAAATATGAGGAGCATGATAAATTGTCAAAAATATGAGGAGCATGTAAAAGTATGAAAAATATGAGAAGCATGTATCTGGATGAAAAATATCAGGAGTATGAAACGGTGTGAAAATACGAGGAGTATGAAAATATGTGTAAAATATGAGGAGCATGAAAAGGTGTGAAAAATATGAGGAGCATGAAACGGTCTGAAAAAAATGAGGAGCATGAAAAGTCTTGAAATATAGGAGGACCATGAAAAGGTCTGAAAAATGTGAGGAGCATGAAAAGCTGTTAAAAATATTAGGAGCATGAAACGGTGTGAAAAATATGAAGAGCATGATAAGGTGTGAAAAATATGAGCAGCATTAAAACGTGTGAAAAATAGGAAGAGCATGAAACACTGTGAAAAACACGAAAAGCATGAATAGTTTGGAAAAATATCAATAGCATGAAAAGGTCTGAAAAATATGAAAAACATGAAAAGGTGTGAATAATATGAACAGCATGAAAAGGTGTGGAAAATACGAGGAGCATGAAAAGATCTGAAAAATACGAGGAGCATGAAACGGTCTGAAAAATATGAGGAGCATGAAACTGTCTGAAAAATGTGAGAAGCATGAAATGTTCTGGAAATACGAGGAGCCTGAAAAAATCTGAAAAATCCAAGGAGCAAGAAAAGGTGTCAAAAATTCGAGGAGCATGAAAAGGTCTGAGAAATAAGAGGAGCACAAAAAGGTCTGCAAATTCCGCGGAGCATGAAAAGGTGTAATAAACACGAGAAGCATGAAAAGATTTGAAAAATACGAGGAGCATGAATAGGTCTGAAAAATATGAGGAGCTAGAAAAGGTCTGAAAAATATGAAGAGCCTGAAAAGGTGTGAAAAATACGAGGAGCACGAAAAGATGTGAAAAATACCAGGATCATGAAAACTTGTGAAAAATATCAGGAGCATGAAAAGGTGTGAAAAATACGAGGAGGATGAAAAGGCATGAAAAATACGAGGAGCATGAAAAGGTGTGAAGAATACGAGGAGCATGCAAAGGTGTGAAAAATACGAGGAGCATGAAAAGTTCTGAGAAATACGAGGATCATGAAAAGGTCTTAGAAATACGAGGAGCATGAAAAGGTCTGAAAAATACGAAGAGCACGAAAAGGTTTGAAAATTATGAAGGGCATGAAATGGCGTGAATAATATGAAGAGCACGAAAAGGTCTGAAAAATACGGAGTGGACGAAAAGGTGTGAAAAATAGAAGGAGCACGAAAAGATATGAAAAATACAAGGAGCATGAAAAGTTGTGCAAAATAGGAGGAGCATGAAAAGTTGTGAAAAAAACGCGAATCATGAAATGGTGTGAAAAATATGAGGAGCATGAAAAGGTCTGAAAAATATGAAGAGCCTGAAGAGGTGTGAAAAATATGAAGAACAAGAAAATGTCTGAAAAGTATGAAGAGCACGGAAAGGTGTGACAAATAGGAGGAGAACGAAAAGGTGTGAAAAATACGAGGAGCATGAAAAGGAGTGACAAATACGAGGAGCATGAAAAGGTGTCAAAAATACGAGGAGCATGAAAAGGTGTGAAAAATACGAGGAGCATGAAAAGGTCTGAAAGATATGAAGAGCCTGAAAAGTTGTGAAAAATATGAAGACCATGAAAAGTTGTGAAAAATACGAGGAACATGAAAAGGTGTGAAAAAAGCGAGGAGCATGAAATGGTGTGAAAAATATGAGGAGCATGAAAAGCCCTGATAAATACGAGGAGCATGATAAGGCGTGAAAAATACGAGGAACATGAAAAGGTGTGAAAAATACGAGGAGCATGAAATGGTATGAAAAATATGAGGAGCATGAAAAGGCCTGATAAATACGAGGAGCATGAAATGGATTGAAAAATACGAAGAGCATGAAAAGGTGTGAACAATATGAAGAGCACGAAAAGGTGTGACAATAAGAGGAGCAAGAAAAGGTGTTAAAAATACGAGGAGCATGAAAAGTTATGAAAAATACGAGGAGCATGAAAAGGTGTGAAAAATATGAAGAGCAGGAAAAGGTCTGAGAAACATGAAGAGCACGAAAATGTGTGAATAATATGAAGAGCAAGAAAAGGTTTGAAATTTATGAGGAGCACGAAAAGCTGTGAAATATACGAGGAGCAAGAAAAGTAGTGAAAAATACGAGGAGCATGAAAAGGTGTGAAAATTAAAAGGAGGAAGAAAAGGTGTGAAAAAGAGGAGGAGCACGAAAACGTGTGTAAAGAACGAGGAGCATGCAAAGGTGTGAAAAATACGAGGAGCATGAAAAGCTGTGAAGAACACGATGAGCTTGAAAAGGTGTTGAAAAATATGAGGAGCAGGAAAAGTTGTGAAAACTAGGAGGAGCACGAAAAGGTCTGAAATACACGAGGAGCATGAAAGTGTGTGAAAAATATAAAGAGGACAAAAGTTCTGAAAAATATGAAGAGCACGAAAAGGTGTGAAAAATATGAAGAGCATGAAAAATTCTGAAAAATACGAGGAGCACGAAAAGGTGTGAAAAAAGCGAGGAGCACGAAAAGGTGTGAAAAATACGAGGATCATGAAAACTTGTGAAAAATATCAGGAGCATGAAAAGGTGTGAAAAATACGAGGAGGATGAAAAGGCATGAAAAATACGAGGAGCATGCAAAGGTGTGAAGAATACGAGGAGCATGCAAAGGTGTGAAATATACGAGGAGCATGAAAAGTTCTGAGAAATACGAGGATCATGAAAAGGTCTTAGAAATACGAGGAGCATGAAAAGGTCTGAAAAATACGAAGAGCACGAAAAGGTTTGAAAATTATGAAGGGCATGAAATGGTGTGAATAATATGAAGAGCACGAAAAGGTCTGAAAAATATGGAGTGGACGAAAAGGTGTGAAAAATAGAAGGAGCACGAAAAGGTATGAAAAATACAAGGAGCATGAAAAGTTGCGCAAAATAGGAGGAGCATGAAAAGTTGTGAAAAAAACGCGAATCATGAAATGGTGTGAAAAATATGAGGAGCATGAAAAGGTCTGAAAAATATGAAGAGCCTGAAAAGGTGTGAAAAATATGAAGAACAAGAAAATGTCTGAAAAGTATGAAGAGCACGAAAAGGTGTGAAAAATAGGAGGAGAACGAAAAGGTGTGAAAAATACGAGGAGCATGAAAAGGTGTGACAAATACGAGGAGCATGAAAAGGTGTCAAAAATACGAGGAGCATGAAAAGGTGTGAAAAATACGAGGAGCATGAAAAGGTCTGAAAGATATGAGGAACATGAAAAGGTGTGAAAAATTAGAGGAGCATGAATCGGTCTGAAAAATATGAAGAGCCCAAAAAGGTCTGAAAAATATGAAGAGCACGAAAAGGTGTGAAAAATATGAAGAGCATGAAAAGGCGTGAAAATTCGAGGAGTATGAAAAGGAGTGAAAAATGCGAGTAGCATGAAAAGGTCTGAGAAATTCGAGGAGCATAAAAAGGTCTGAAAAATATGTAGAGCCTGAAAAGGTGTGAAAAATATGAAGAACAAGAAAATGTCTGAAAAGTATGAAGAGCACGAAAAGGTGTGAAAAATAGGCGGAGAACGAAAAGGTGTGTAAAATACGAGGAGCATGAAAAGGTGTCAAAAATAGGAGGAGCATGAAAAGGTCTGAAAAACATGAAGAGCCTGAAGTTTGAAAAATATGAAGAGCTTGAAATGGTCTGAAAAATATGAAGAGCACGAAAAGGTGTGAAAAATATGAAGAGCCCGAAAAGATGTGAAAAATATGAGGACAACGAAAAGGTGTGAAAAATACAAGGAGCACGAAAAGGTGTGAAAAATACGAGTAGCATGTAAACGATGAAAAATAAGAGGAGCATGAATTTGTATAAAAAATATGAGGAGCATGAAACGGTGTGAAAAATATGAAGAGCATGAAAAGGTGTCAAAAATATGAGTAGCATATAAATGTTGAAAAATAAGAGGAGCATGAATTTGTATAAAAAATATGAGGAGCATGAAAAGGTGTGAAAAATATGAGGAGCATGAAAAGGTGTGAAAAATATGAGGAGCATGAAAAGGTGTGAAAAATACGAGGAGCATGAAAAGCTCTGAAAAATATGAAGAGCATGAAAAGGTGTCAAAAATATAAGGAGCATGAAAAGCTGTGAAAAATACAAAGAGCAGGAAAAGGTGTGAAAAATATGAATAGGAGGTAAAGGTGTGAAAATTTTCAAAAGCATGAAAGGTCTGAAAAATATGAAGAGCATGATAAGGTGTCAATAATATGAGGAGCATTAAAAGGTGTCAAAAATATGAGAAGCATGTAAAGGTGTGAAAAATATGAGGAGCATGAAACTGTATGAAAAATTAGAGGAGGATGAAAGGGTGTGAAATATATGAACAGCATGAAGGTGTGAAAAATATGAGGAGCATGAAACACTCTGAAAAACACGAGATCATGAAATGTAGTGAACAACACGAAGAGCATGGAAAGCTGTGAAAAATATCAAGAGCATGAAAAGGTCTGAAAAATATGAAGAGCATGAAAAGGTGTCAAATATATGAAGAGCATGAAAGGTGTGAAAAATACGAAGAGCCTGAAAAGGTGTGAAAAACACGAAGAGCATGAAAAGGTGTGAAAAATACGAAGAGCTTGAAAAGGTGTGACAAATACAAAGAGCATGTAAAGTTGTGAAAAATACGAGGAGCATGACAAGGTCTGAAAAATACGAGGAGCATGAAGACGTCTGAAAAATACGACGAGCATGAAAAGGTCTGAAAAATATGTAGAGCATGAAAAAGTGTCAAAAATATGGGGAGCATGAAAAGGTGTCAAAAATATCAAGAGCATGAAATGGTGTCAAAAATATGAGTAGCATGTAAAGGTTGAAAAATAAGAGGAGCATGAATTTGTATAAAAAATATGAGGAACATGAAACGGTGTGAAAAATAGGAGGAGCATGAAAAGGTGTGAAAAATATCAAGAGCATGAAAGATGTGAAAAACCCGAAGGGCATGAAAAGGTGTGAAAAATATCAAGAGCATGAAAAGGTCTGAGGAATATGAAGAGCATGAAAAGGTATGAAAAATTCAAACAGCATGAAAAGATGTGAAAAATACGAAGAGCATAAAAAGTTGTGGAAAATACCAGGAGCATGAAAAGGTGTGAAAAATACTAGGAGCATGAAAAGGTGTGAAAAGTACGAGGAGCATTAAAATGTCTGAAAAATATGAGAGCATGAAATGTTGTGAAAAACACAAAGAGTATGAAAAGCTGTGAAAAATATAAAAAGCATGAAAAGGTCTGAAAAATATGAAGAGCATGAAAAGGTGTGAAAAATATGAAGAGCATGAAAAAATGTGAAAAATAAGAAGAGCATGAAAAGGTGTGAAAACATGCAGAGCATGTAAAAGTGTGGAAAATAAGAAGAGCATGAAAAGGTGTGACAAATACGAAGAGCATGAAAAGGTCTGAAAAATACACGGAGCATGAAAACGTCTTAAAAATACGAGGCACATGTAAAGGTCTGAAAAATATGTAGAGCATGAACATGTGTCAAAAATATGTGGAGAATGAAAAGGTGTGAAAAATATGAAGAGCATGAAAAGGTGTCAAAAATATGAGGAGCATGAAAAGGTCTGAAAAACATGAAGAACATTAAAAGGTGTCAAAAATATGAGGAGCATGAAAAGGTGTGAAAAATATGAAGAGCTTCAAAAGATTTCAAAAATATGAGGAGCATGAAAAGTTGTGAAAAATATGAAGACCATGAGAAGGTGTGAAAAGTATCAAGAGCATGAAACGGTCTGAAAAATATGAGGAGCAGGAAACTGTCTGAAAAATATGAGGGGCATGAAAAACTGTCAAAAATATGTGGATCATGAAATGGTGTGAAAAAAGTGAAGAGCATGAAAAGCTGTGAAAAATATGACGAGCATGAAACGGTGGGAAATATACGAAGAGCATGAAACGGTGGGAAATATACGAAGAGCATGAAAAGTTGTGAAAAACACGAAGAGCATGAAAAGGTGTGAAAAATATCAAGAGCATGAAAGGGCCTGAAAAATTCGAAGAGCAGGAAAAGATGTGAAAAACACGAAGAGCATGAAAAGGTTTGAAAAATACGAAGAGCATGAAAAGGTCTGCAAAATATGAGAAGCATGAAAAGGTCTGAAATATACGAGGAGCATGAAAAGGTGTGAAAAATATGAGGAGCATGAAAAGGTGTGAAAAATACGAGGAGCATGAAAAGGTGTGAAAAATACGAGTAGCATGAAATGGTCTGAAAAAACGAGGTACATGAAAAGGTGTGAAAAATACGAGGAACATGAAAAGTTGTGAAAATTATCAAAAACATGAAAAGGTCTGAAAAATCTGAAGAGCATGATAAGGTGTCAAAAATATGAGGAGCATAAAAAGGTGTCGAAAATATGAGAAGCATGAAAATGTGTGAAAAATATGAGGAGCATGAAACTGTATGAAAAATTAGAGGAGGTTGAAACGGTGTGAAAATTATGAAGATCATGAAAAGGTGTGAAAAATATGAGAAGCATGAACCACTCTGAAAAACACGAGATCATGAAATGGAGTGAACAACACGAAGAGCATGAACAGCTGTGAAAAATATCAACGCATGAAACGGTCTGAAAAATATCAAAAGCATGAAAACGTGTCAAAAATATGAAGAGCATGAAAAGGTCTGAAAAATACGAAGAGCCTTAAAAGGTGTGAAAAACACGAAGTGCATGAAAAGGTGTGAAAAATACAAAGAGCTTGAAAAGATGTGACAAATACGGAGAGCATGTAAAGTTGTGAAAAATATGAAGAGCATGAAAAGGTGTGAAAAATATGAGGAGCATGAAAAGGTGTGAAAAATACAAACAGCATGAAATGTGTGAAAAACACGAAGGGCATGCAAAGGTGTGAAAAATATCAAGAGCATGAAAAGGTCTGAAAAATATGAAGAGCATGAAAAGGTGTGAAAAATACGAAGAGCCTGAAAAGGTGTGAAAAACACGAAGAGCATGAAAAGGTGTGAAAAATACGAAGAGCTTGAAAAGGTGTGACATATACAAAGAGCATGTAAAGTTGTGAAAAATACGAGGAGCATGAAAAGGTCTAAAAAATACGAGGAGCATGAAAACGTCATAAAAATATGAGGCACATGAAAAGGTCTGAAAAATATGTAGAGCATGAACAGGTGTCAAAAATATGAGGAGAATGAAAAGGTGTGAAAAATATGAAGAGCATGAAAAGGTGTGAAAATTTGAGGAGTATGAAATCGTCTTAAAAATACGAGGAGGATGAAAAGGTGTGAAGAATATGAGGAGCATGAAAAGGTGTGTAAAATATGAGGAGCATGAAAATGTGTGAAAAATATGAAGAGCATGAAAGTGTATGAAAAATATGAGGAGCATGAAACGGTGTGAAAAATAAGAGGAGCATGAAATGGTGTGAAAAAATGAGGAGCATGAAAAGATATGAAAATTAAGAGGAGCATTTAAAGGTCTGAAAAATACACGGAGTATGAAATGGTCTAAAAAACACGAGGAGCATGAAAAGGTCTGAAAAATACGAGGAGCATGTAAAGGTCTGAAAAATATCAAGAGTATGAAAAGGTGTCAAAAATATGAGAAACATGTAAAGGTTTGAAAAATATGAGGAGCATGAATCTGTATGAAAAATATGCGGAGCATGAAATGGTGTGAAAAATATGAAGAGCAAGAAAAGGTGTGATAAATATGAGGAGTATGCAAAGGTCTGAAAAATACAAGGATCATGAAAAGGTCTGAAAAATACACGGAGTATGAAATGGTCTAAAAAACACAAGGAGTATGAAAAGGTCTGAAAAATACGAGAGCATTAAAAGGTCTGAAAAATATGAGGAGGATGAGAAGGACTGAAAAATACGAAGAGCATGAAAAGGTGTCAAAAATATGAAGAGCATGAAAAGGTGTCAAAATATGAGTAGCAGGTAAAGGTGTGAAAAATAAGAGGAGCATGAATCTGTATTAAAAATATGAGGAACCTGAAACGGTGTGAAAAATATGAAAAGAATGAAATGGTCTGAAACATATGAGGAGCATGAAAAGCTGTCAAAAATATGAGGAGCATTAAATGGTGTGAAAAAAATGAAGAGCATGAAAAGGTGTGAAAAATATGCAGAGCATGAAAAGGTTTCGAAAATATGAAGAACATGAAATGGTGTGAAAAACACGAAGAGCATGAAAAGTTCTGAAAAATATGAAGAACATGAAAAGGTGTGAAAAATACGAGGAGCATGAAAAGGTGTGAAAAATACGAGGAGCATGATACGGTGTGAAAAATACGAGGAGCATGAAAAGGCCTGAAAACCAGGAGGAGCATGAAAATGTCTGAAAAATAGGAGGAGCATGTAAAGGCCTGGAAAATAGGAGGAGCATGAAAAGGCCTGCAAAATAGGAGGACCATGAAAAGCTCTGAAAAATACGAGGAGCATGAAAAGGTCTGAAAAATACGAGGAGCATGAAAAGGTCTGAAAAATACGAGGAGCATGGAAAGGTCTGAAAAAAACGAGGGGCAGGAAAAGGTCTCAAAAATACTAGGAGCATGAAAAGGTCTGAAAAATACGAGGAGCATGAAAAGGTCTGAAAAATACGAGGAGCATGAAAAGGTCTGAAAAATAAAAGGAGCATGAAAAGGTGTCAAAAATATTAGTAGCATGTAAATTTGTCAAAAATATGAAGAGCATGAAAAGGGGTCAAAAATATGAATAGAATGTAAAGGTGTGAAAAATAAGAGGAGCATGAATCAGTATGAAAAATATGAGGAGCATGAAACGGTGTGAAAAATATGAACAGCATGAATAGGTGTGAAAAATATGAGGATCATGTAAAGGTGTGAAAAATATGAGGAGAATGAAACGGTCTGAAAAAAATGAGGAGCATGAAACTGTCTGAAAAATATGAGAAGCATGAAAAACTGTCAACAATATGAGGAGCATGAAACAGTCAGAAAAATATGAAGAGCATGAAAAGGTGTGAAAAATACGAGGACCATGAAACGGTCTGAAAAACACGAGGAGCATTAAAAGGTGTGAAACATACGATAAGCATGAAGAGGACTGAAAAAGACAAGGAGCATGAAAATGTCTGAAAAATACGAGGATTTTAAAAAGATCTCAGAAATACGAGGAGCATGAAAAGGTATGAAAAATAAGAAGAGCATGAAAAGGTGTCAAAAATACGAGGATTATGAAAAGGTCTGAAAAATACAAGGAGCATGAAAAGGTCTGAAAAATATGAAGAGTCTGAAAAGGTGTCAAAAATATGAGGAGCATCAAAAGGTGTGAAAAATATGGAAAGCATGAAAAAGTGTCAAAAATATTAGTAGCATGTAAAGGTGTCAAAAATATGAAGAGCATGAAAAGGTGTCAAAACTATGAGTAGCATGTAAAGGTGTCAAAAATATGAAGAGCATGAAAAGGTGTCAAAAATATGAGTAGCATGTAAAGGTGTGAAACATAAGAGGAGCATGAATCTGTATGAAAAATACGAGGAGCATGAAAAGGTGTGAAAAATAAGAACAACATGAAAAGGTGTGAAAAATACGAATTCATGAAAAGGTGTGAAAAATACGTAGAAACTGAAAAGGTGTGAAAAACACGAAGAGCATGAAAAGTTGTGAAAAATACGAGGAGCATGAAAAGGTCTGAAAAATAAGAAGAGCATGAAAAGCTCTCAAAAGTAAGAGGAGCATCAAAAGGTATGAAAAATATGAAGAGCATGAAAAGGTGTCAAATATATGTGGAGCATGTAAATGTGTGAAAAATATGAGGAGCATGAAACGGTCCGAAAAATATGAGGAGCATGAAAACTGTGAAAAACGAAGAGCATGAAAAGGTGTGAAAAATATAAGGAGCATCAAAAGTTGTGAAAAATATGAGAAGCATGAAACTATAGAAAAATATGAGGAGCATGAAACGGTGTGAAAAATATGAAGAGCAAGAAAAACTCTCAAAAATACGAGGAGCATGAAAATGTCTGAAAAATACGAGGAGCATGAAAAGGTCTGAAAAGAACGAGGGGCAGGAAAAGGTCTCAAAAATACGAGGAGCACGAAAAGGTCTCAAAAATACGAGGAGCATGAAAAGGTCTGAAAAATACGAGGAGCATGAAACTGTATGAAAAATATGAGGAGCATGAAATGGTGTGAAAAATATAAAGAGCATGAAAATGTCTGAAAATACAAGGAGCATAAAAAGGTCTCAAAAATACAAGGAGCATGAAAAGGTCTGAAAAATATGAAGAGTATGAAAAGGTGTCAAAAATATGAGAAGAATGTAAAAGTGTGAAAAATATGAGGAGCATGAATCTGTATGCAAAATATGCGGAGCATGAAATGGTGTGAAAAATATGAAGAGCAAGAAAAGGTGTGAAAATATGAGGAGTATGCAAAGGTCTGAAAAATACGAGGAGCATGAAAAGTTCTGAAAAATACAAGGAGTATGAAATGGTCTAAAAAACACGAGGAGCATGAAAAGATCTGAAAAATACGAGAGCATTAAAAGGTCTGAAAAATATGAGGAGGATGAGAAGGTCTGAAAAATACGAGGAGCATGAAAAGGTGTCAAAAATATGAAGAGCATGAAAAGGTGTCAAAATATGAGTAGCAGGTAAAGGTGTGAAAAATAAGAGGAGCATGAATCTGTATAAAAAATATGAGGAACCTGAAAGAGTGTGAAAAATATGAAAAGAATGAAATGGTCTGAAAAATATGAGGAGCATGAGACGGTCTGAAATATGAGGAGCATGAAAAGCTGTCAAAAATATGAGGAGTATTAAATGGTGTGAAAAAAATGAAGAGCATGAAAAGGTGTGAAAAATATTCAGAGCATGAAAAAGTGTGGAAAATATGAAGAGCATGAAAAGGTGTGAAAAACACGAAGAGCATGAAAAGCTCTGAAAAATATGAAGAACATGAAAAGGTGTGAAAAATACAAGGAGCATGAAAAGGTGTGAAAAATACAAGGAGCATGAAAAGGTGTGAAAAATACCAGGAGCATGAAAAGGTGTGAAAAATACCAGGAGCATGAAAAGGTCTGAAAAATATGAAGAGCATGAAAAGGTGTCAAAAATATGAGGAGCAGAAAAGGTGAGAAAAATATGAAGAGCATGAAAAGGAGTCAAAAATATGAGGAGCATGTAAAGGTGTGAAAAATATGAGGATAATGAAACTGAATCAAACCACGTGTTTGATTAGCGATGTCACAACTAGTGCCTAGTTGCGAGGGACAACTCGGGATTCTCCTCGAGGCTTGGCAGGGCAATTGGGATGCCTCTCCAGGTGAGGCGGGAGACCAAGGGTCCCTTTCCACGTGCCACAGGGATCCTGGGACTCCTATCAAGTTTCTAGAGGAGTCAGGCATCGTCTCCTTTTGAGGCATTGATCTCCGCCTACCTCTGGAGTTTTCAAAGGATGTGAGGCCTCCAGTCGCGATGAGGAGGGGAACTAGGTCTTTCTCTGTGGTCTCCACAGGGGATTCAGACATCCTTTCGTCTTGGGAGATGCAAGACGAGCCTGCATTCAAGTCACTGCAGGGATAGCCGGCCTAATTTCGAGTCAGGGCATCGCGGTGTCCATTCCACTTGAGGCCGCAAACTCAGGGTCCCTCTCACATACCTAGAGCTGAGAGAAGCCTCCTCTTGAGGTGCTTGTGGTAAGGTGGTATTCCTCTGGAGTCGAAGCCAGGGACTAACCTCTCATCTCGAGTTGATTTTTGGGTCCACGGAGCTCTTTCGTGTTGCTACAGTGACCTCAGGATCCCTCTAGCCTTGAAACAGTGTTCTTGGGGTTTCTCTGGAGTGCCATCAAGGAAATCATGCTCCTTTCATGTGTGATGTGCAGCACGGAATTGCTCTGCACGCAGTGCAGCGGAATCGGGCCTCATCTCGCGGCGAGGAGGAAGTCTCATGGTTTTTCTCGAGTTGCGGCGGGAACCTGGGGTATATTCTCGAGTTACGACGGGGTGGCCCTTCCAAACACGTGTTTGTTCAGCGACGTCAGGACTCCTGCCTAGTTTCGAGGGACAACTCGGGATTCTCCTCGAGGCTTGGCAGGGCAATTGGGACGCCTCTCCAGCTGAGGCGGGAGACCAAGGGTCCCTTTCCATGTGCCACAGGAATCCTGGGACTCCTATCAAGTTTCACGTAGAGTCAGGCATCGTCTCCTTTGGAGGCACTGATCTCCACGTACCTCTGGAGTTTTCAAAGGATGTGAGGCCTCCGGTCGCGATGAGGTGGGGAACTAGGTCTTTCTCTGTGGTCTCCACAGGGCATTCAGACATCCTTTCATCTCGGGAGATGCAAGACGAGCCTGCATTCAAGTCACTGCAGGGATATACGGCCTTATTTCAAGTCAGGACATCGCGGTGTCCATTCCCTTTGAGGCCGCAAACTCAGGGTCCCTCTCACATATCTAGTGCTGAGCGAAGCCTCCTCTTGAGGTGCTTCTGGTAAGGTGGGATTCCTCTGGAGTCGAATCCAGGGACTAACCTCTCATCTCGAGTTGATTTTTGGTCCACGGACCTCTTCCGTGTTGCTACAGTGACCTCAGGATCCCTCTAGCCTTGAAACAGTGTTCTTGGGGTTTCTCTGGAGTGCCATCAAGGAAATCAAGGCTCCTTTCATGTGTGATGTGCAACACGGAATTGCTCTGCACGCAGTGCAGGGGAATCGGGCCTCAATCTCGCGGCGAGGGGGAAGTCTCATGGTTTTTCTCGAGTTGCGGCGGGAACCTGGTTTATATTCTCGAGTTTGACGGGGATGGGCCTTCACACACGTGTTTGTTCAGCGACGTCAGGGACTCCTGCCTAGTTGCGAAGGCAACTCGGGATTCTCCTCGAGGCTTGGCAGGGCAATTGGGACGCCTCTCCAGCTGAGGCGGGAGATCAAGGGTCCCTTTCCACGTGCCACAGGAATCCTGGGACTCCTATCAAGTTTCACGAGGAGTCAGGCATCGTCTCCTTTGGAGGCACTGATCTCCGCGTACCTCTGGAGTTTTCAAAGGATGTGAGGCCTCCGGTCACGATGAGGTGGGAAACTAGGTCTTTCTCTGTGGTCTCCACAGGGAATCAGACATCCTTTCGTCTTGGGAGATGCAGGACGAGCCTGCATTCAAGTCACTGCAGGGATATCCGGCCTTATTTCGAGTCAGGGCATCGCGGTGTCCATTCCACTTGAGGCCGCAAGCTCAGGGTCCCTCTCCAATACCTAGAGCTGAGAGAAGCCTCCTCTTGAGGTGCTTGTGGTAAGGTGGTATTCCTCTGGAGTCGAAGCCAGGGACTAACCTCTCATCTCGAGTTGATTTTTGGTCCAAGGAGTTCTTTCATGTTGCTACAGTGACCTCAGGATCCCTCTAGCCTTGGAACAGTGTTCTTGGCGTTGCTCTGGAGTGCCATCAAGGAAATCAAGGCTCCTTTCATGTGTCATGTGCCACACGGAATTGCTCTGCATGCAGTGCAGCGGAATCGGGCCTCATCTCGGGGCGAGGGGTAAGTCTCATGGTTTTTCTCGAGTTGCGGCGGGAACTTGGGGTATATTCTTGAGTTACGACGATGATGGCCCTTCCACACACGTGTTTGTTCAGCGACGTCAGGACTCCTGCCTAGTTGCAAGGGACAACTCGGGATTCTCCTCGAGGCTTGGCAGGGCAATTGGGACGCCTCTCCAGCTGAGCAGGGAGACCAAGTGTCCCTTTCCACGTGCCACAGAAATCTTGGGACTCCTATCAAGTTTCACGAGGAGTCAGGCCTCGTCTCCTTAGGAGGCACTGAACTCTGCATACCTCTGGAGTTTTCAAAGGATGTGAGGCCTCCGGTCGCGATGAGGTGGGGAACTAGGTCTTTCTCTGTGGTCTCCACAGGGGATTCAGACATCCTTTCGTCCTGGGAGAATCAAGAGGAGCCTGCATTCAAGTCACTGCAGGGATATCCGGCCTTATTTCGGTTCAGGGCATTGCGGTGTCCATTCCACTTGAGACCGCAAACTCAGGGTCCCTCTCACATACCTAGAGCTGAGGGAAGCCTCCTCTTGAGGTGCTTGTGGTAAGGTGGTATTCCTCTGGAGGCGAAGCCAGGGACTAACCTCTCATCTCGAGTTGATTTTTGGTCCACGGAGCTCTTTGGTGTTGCTACAGTGACCTCTGGATCCCTCTAGCCTTGAAACAGTGTTCTTGAGGTTTTTCTGGAGTGCCATCAAGGAAATCAAGGCTCCTTTCTTGTGTGATGTGCAACATGGTATTCCTCTGCACACAGTGCAGGCGAATCGGGCCTCATCTCGCGGCGACGGGGAAGTCTCATGGTTTTTCTCGAGTTGCGGCGGGAACTTGGGGTATATTCTTGAGTTACGACGATGATGGCCCTTCCACACACGTGTTTGTTCAGTGACGGCAGGACTCCTGCCTAGTTGCGAGGGACAACTCGGGATTCTCCTCGAGGCTTGGCAGGGCAATTGGGACGCCTCTCCAGCTGAGGCGGGAGACCAAGTGTTCCTTTCCACGTGCCACAGTAATCCTGGGACTCCTATCAAGTTTCACGAGGAGTCAGGCATCGTCTCCTTTGGAGGCACTGATCTACGTGTACCTCTGGAGTTTTCAAAGGATGTGAGGCCTCCGGTCGCGATGAGTGGGGAACTAGGTCTTTCTCTGTGGTCTCCACAGGGGATTCAGACATCCTTTCGTCTTGGGAGATGCAAGAAGAGCCTGCATTCAAGTCACTGCAGGGATATCCGGCCTTATTTCGAGTCAGGGCATCGCGGTGTCCATTCTACTTGAGGCCAGAAACTCAGGGTCACTCTCACATACCTAGAGCTGAGAGAAGCCTCCTCTTGAGGTGCTTCTGGTTAGGTGGTATTCCTCTGGAGTCGAGGCCAGGGACTAACCTCTCATCTCGAGTTGATTTTTGGTCCACGGAGCTGTTTCGTGTTGCTACAGTGACATCAGGATCCGTCTAGCCTTGAAAAAGTGTTCTTGGGGTTTCTCAGGAGTGCCATCAAGGAAATCAAGGCTCCTATCCTGCGTGATGTGCAACAAGGAATTCCTCTGCACGCAGTGCAGGGGAATCGGGCCTCATTTCACAGCGAGGGGTAAGTCTCATGGTTTTTCTCGAGTTGCGGCGGGAACCTGGGGTATATTCTCGAGTTACGACGGGGATGGCCCTTACACACATGTTTGTTCAGCGACGTCAAGACATTTGCCTAGTTGTGAACGACAACTCGGGGTTCTCCTCGAGGCTTGGCAGGGCAATTGGGACGCCTCTCCAGCTGAGGCGGGAGACCAATGGTCCCTGTCCACGTTCCACAGGAATCCTGGGACTCCTATCAAGTTTCACGAGGAGTCAGGCATCGTCTCCTTTGGAGGCACTGATCTCCGCATACCTCTGGAGTTTTCAAAGGATGGAGGCCTCCGGTCACTATGAGGTGGGGAACTAGGTCTTTCTCTGTGGTCTCCACAGGGGATTCAGACATCCTTTCGTCTTGGGAGATGCAAGACGAGCCTGCATTCAAGTCACTGCAGGGATATCCGGCCTTATTTCGAGTCAGGGCATCGCGGTGTCCATTCCACTTGAGGCCGATAATTCAGGTTCCCTCTCACATACGTAGAGCTGAGAGAAGCCTCCTCTTAAGGTACTTGTGGTAAGGTGGTGTTCTTCTGGAGTCGAAGCCAGGGACTAAAATCTCATCTTGAGTTGATTTTTGGCCCACGGAGCTCTTTTGTGTTCCTACAGTGACCTCAGGATCCCTCTAGCCTTGAAACAGTGTTCTTGGCGTTTCTCTGGAGTGCCATCAAGGAAATCAAGGCTCCTTTCAGGTGTGATGTGCAACACGGAATTGCTCTGCACTCAGTGCAGCGGAATCGGGCCTGATCTCGCGGCGAGGGGGAAGTCTCATGGTTTTTCTCGAGTTGCGGCGGGAACCTGGGGTATATTCTCGAGTTACGACGGGGATGGCCCTTCCACACACGTGTTTGTTCAGCGACGTCAGAACTTCTGCCTAGTTGCGAGGGACAACTCGGGATTCTTCTCGAGGATTGGCAGGGCATTTGGGATGCCTCTCCAGCTGACGCGGGAGACCAAGTGTCCCTTTCCACGTGCCACAGGAATCCTGGGACTCCTATCAAGTTTCACGAGGAGTCAGGCATCGTCTCCTTTGGAGGCACTGATCTCTGTGTACCTCTGGAGGTTTCAAAGGATGTGAGGCCTCCGGTTGCGATGAGGTGGGGAACTAGGTCTTCTCTGTGGTTCCCCAGGCCTTGAAACAGTGTTCTTGGGGTTTCTCTGGAGTGCCATCAAGGGAATCAAGTCTCCTTTCATGTGTGATGTGCAACACGAAATTGCTCTGCACGCAGTGCAGGGAATCGGGCCTCATCTCGCGGCGAGGGGGAAGTCTCATGGTTTTTCTCGAGTTGGCGGGAACCTGGGGTATATTCTCGAGTTATGACGGGGATGGCCCTTCCACCCACGTGTTTGTTCAGCGACGTCAGGACTCTTGTCTAGTTGCGAGGGACAACTCGGGATTCTCCTCGAGGCTTGGCAGGGCAATTGGGACGCCTCTCCAGCTGGAGCGGGAGACCAAGGGTCCCTTTCCACGTGCCACAGGAATCCTGGGACTCCTATCAAGTTTCACGAGGAGTCAGGCATCGTCTCCTTTAGAGGCACTGATCTCCGCGTACCTATGGAGTTTTCAAGGGATTTGAGGCCTCTCCGGTCGCCTGATGATTGAGGAGTGGGGGAACTAGGTGTTTCCTTGTGGGTCTCTCGCACAAGGGGATTCAGACATCCTTTCGTCTTGGGAGATATGCAAGACGAGCCTGTATTCAAGTCACTGCAGGGATATCCGGCCTTATTTCGAGTCAGGGCATAGCGGTGTCCATTCCACTTGAGGCACCAAACTCAGGGTCCCTCTCACATACCTAGATCTGAGAGAAGCCTCCTCTTAAGGTTCTTGTGGTAAGGTGGTATTCCTCTGCAGTCGAAGCCAGGGAGTAACCTCTCATCTCGAGTTGATTCTTGGTACACAGAGTTCTTTCGTGTTGCTACAGTGACCTCAGGATCCCTCCAGCCTTGAAACAGTGTTCTTGGGTTTTCTCTGGAGTGCCATCAGGGAAATCAAGGCTCCTTTCCTTGTGATGTGCAACACGGAATTGCTCTGCACGCAAGTGCAGGGAAATCAGGCCTCATCTCGGCGGTGAGGAAAAGATACGAAGAGCCCGAAAACGTGTGAAAATTGGAGGAGCACAAAAGGAGTGAAAAATACGCGGAGCATGAAAATGTGTGAAAAATATGAAGAGCACGAAAATGTGTGAAAAATATGAAGAGCATGAAAAGGTCTGAAAACTATGAAGAGCACGAAAAGTTGTGAAAAATAAGAGGAGCACGAGAAGTTGTGAAAAATATGCGGAGCATGAAAAGGTGCGAAAAATACGAGGAGCATGAAAATGTCTGTAAAATTCGAGGAGCATGAACAGGTCTGAAAAATAAGAAGAGCATATAAAGGTTTGAAAATTATGAAGAGCATGAAAAGGTCTGAGAAGTACAAGAAGCATGAAAAGGTCTGAAAAGTACGAGGGCAAGAAAAATTCTGAAAAATATTAAGAGCATGAAAAGGTCTGAAAAATATGAAGAGCATGAAAAGGTCTGAAAAATATGAAGAGCACGAAAAGGTGTGAAAAATAAGAGGAGCACGAAAAGGTGTGAAAAATACGAGGAGCTGTAAATGTGTGAAAAATACGAGGAGCACCAAAAGGTGTGAAAAATACGAGGAGTCTGAAAATGTGTGAAAAATACGAGGAGCATGAAAAGGTGTGAAAAATACGAGGAGGATGAAAAGGCATGAAAAATACGAGGAGGATGAAAAGGTGTGAAGCATACGAGGAGCATGCAAAGGTGTGAAAAATACGAGGAGCATGAAAAGGTGTCACAAATACGAAGAGTTTGAAACGTTTTGAAAAATACAAGGAACATGAAAAGGTCTGGAAAACACGAGGAGCCTGAAATGTTCTGAAAAATACGAGGAGCATGAAAAGATGTGAAAAATACGAGGAGCATGAAAAGGTGTGAAAAATACAAAGAGCATGAAAAGGTGTGAAAAATACGAATAGCATGGAAAGGGGTGAAAAATACGAGGAGAATGAAAATGTGTGAAAAATACGAGGAGCATGAAAAGGTCTGGAAAATACGAGGAGCCTGAAATATTCTGAAAAATACGAGGAGCATGAAGAGATGTGAAAAATACGAGGAGCATGAAAAGGTGTGAAAAATACAAAGAGCATGAAAAGGAGTGAAAAATACGAATAGCATGGAAAGGGGTGAAAAATACGAGGAGAATGAAAATGTGTGAAAAATACGAGGAGCATGAAAAGGTCTGGAAAATACGAGGAGCCTGAAATATTCTGAAAAATACGAGGAGCATGAAAAGATGTGAAAAATATGAGGAGCATGAATAGGTCTGAAAAATACGAGGTGGATGAAAATGTCTGAAAAATACGAGGAGCATGAAAAGGTCTGAAAAATATGAGAGCATTAAAAGGTCTGAAAAATATGAGGAGCCTGAGAAGGTCTGAAAAATACGAGGAGCATGATAAGGTGTCAAAAATATGAAGAGCATGAAAAGATGTCAAAATATGAGTAGCATGTAAAGGTGTGAAAAATAAGAGGAGCATGAATCTGTATGAAAAAAATTAGGAACATGAAACGGTGTGAAAAATATGAAGAGCATGCAAAGGTGTGAAAAGTATGAGGAGCATGAAACGGTCTGAAATATATGAGGAGAATGAAAATCTGTCAAAAATATGAGGAGCAATAAATCGTGTGAAAAAAATGAAGAGCATGAAAAGGTGTGAAAAATATGCGGAGCATGAAAAGGTGTGGAAAATATGAAGAGCATGAAAAGGTGTGAAAAATATGAGGAGCATGAAAAGGTGTGAAAAATACGAGGAGCATGAAAAGGTGTGAAAAATACGAGGAGCAGGAAAAGGTGTGAAAAATACGAGGAGCAGGAAAACGCCTGAAAAACAGGAGGAGCATGAAAATGTCTGAAAAATAGGAGGAGCATGAAAAGGCCTGCAAAATAGGAGCATGAAAAGCTCTGAAAAATACGACGAGCATGAAAAAGTCTGAAAAGTAGGAGGAGCATGAAAAGGTCTGAAAAATACGAGGAGCATGGAAAGGTCTGAAAAATACGAGGAGCATGAAAAGGTCGGAAAAATAAAAGGAGCATGGAAAGGTGTCAAAAATGTGAGGAGCTTGAAAAGGTGTCATAAAAATGAAGAGCATGAAAAGGGGTCAAAAATATGAATAGAATGTAAAGGTGTGAAAAATAAGAGGAGCATGAATCAGTATGAAAACTATAAGGAGCATGAAAAGATGTGAAAAATACGAGGAGCTGAAAATGTGTGAAAAATACGAGGAGCACGAAAAGGTGTGAAAAATACGAGGAGCCTGAAAATGTGTGAAAAATATGAGGAGCATGAAAAGGTGTGAAAAATACGAGGAGGATGAAAAGGTGTGAAGCATACGAGGAGCATGCAAAGGTGTGAAAAATACGAGGAGCATGAAAAGGTGTGACAAATACGAAGAGTTTGAAAAGTTGTGAAAAATACGAGGAACATGAAAAGGTCTGGAAAACACAAGGAGCCTGAAATGTTCTGAAAAATACGAGGAGCATGAAAAGATGTGAAAAATACGAGGAGCATGAAAAGGTGTGAAAAATACAAAGAGCATGAAAAGGAGTGAAAAATACGAATAGCATGGAAAGGGGTGAAAAATACGAGGAGAATGAAAATGTTTGAAAAATACGAGGAGCATGAAAAGGTCTGAAAAATACGAGGAGCCTGAAATGTTCTGAAAAATACGAGGAGCATGAAAAGATGTGAAAAATATGAGGAGCATGAATAGGTCTGAAAAATACGAGGTGGATGAAAATGTCTGAAAAATATGAGAGCATTAAAAGGTCTGAAAACTATGAGGAGCATGAGAAGGTCTGAAAAATACGAGGAGCATGAAAAGGTATCAAAAATATGAAGAGCATGAAAAGGTGTCAAAATATGAGTAGCATGTAAAGGTGTGAAAAATAAGAGGAGCATGAATCTGTATGAAAAATATTAGGAACATGAAACGGTGTGAAAAATATGAAGAGCATGCAAAGGTGTGAAAAGTATGAGGAGCATGAAACGGTCTGAAATATATGAGGAGCATGAAAATCTGTCAAAAATATGAGAAGCAATAAATCGTGTGAAAAAAATGAAGAGCATGAAAAGGTGTGAAAAATGTGCGGAGCATGAAAGGTGTGGAAAATATGAAGAGCATGAAAAGGTGTGAAAAATATGAGGAGCATGAAAAGGTGTGAAAAATACGAGGAGCATGAAAAGGTGTGAAAAATACGAGGAGCATGAAAAGGTATGAAAAATACGAGGAGCAAGAAAAGCTCTGAAAAATATGAAGAGCATGAAAAGGTCTGAAAAATATGAAGAGCACGAAAAGGTGTGAAAAATAAGAGGAGCACGAAAATGTGTGAAAAATACGAGGAGCTGAAAATGTGTGAAAAATACGAGGAGCACGAAAATGTGTGAAAAATACGAGGAGCCTGAAAATGTGTGAAAAATATGAGGAGCATGAAAAGGTGTGAAAAATACGAGGAGGATGAAAAGGTGTGAAGCAGACGAGGAACATGCAAAGGTGTGAAAAATACGAGGAGCATGAAAAGGTGTGACAAATACGAAGAGTTTGAAAAGTTGTGAAAAATACGAGGAACATGAAAAGGTCTGGAAAACACGAGGAGCCTGAAATGTTCTGAAAAATACGAGGAGGATGAAAAGATGTGAAAAATACCAGGAGCATGAAAAGGTGTGAAAAATACAAAGAGCATGAAAAGGAGTGAAAAATACGAATAGCATGGAAAGGGGTGAAAAATACGAGGAGAATGAAAATGTGTGAAAAATACGAGGAGCATGAAAAGGTCTGGAAAATACGAGGAGCCTGAAATGTTCTGAAAAATACGAGGAGCATGAAAAGATGTGAAAAATATGAGGAGCATGAATAGATCTGAAAAATACGAGGTGGATGAAAATGTCTGAAAAATACGAGGAGCATGAAAAGGTCTGAAAAATATGAGAGCATTAAAAGGTCTGAAAAATATGAGGAGCATGAGAAGGTCTGAAAAATACGAGGAGCATGAAAAGGTATCAAAAATATGAAGAGCATGAAAAGGTGTCAAAATATGAGTAGCATGTAAAGGTGTGAAAAATAAGAGGAGCATGAATCTGTATGAAAAATATTAGGAACATGAAACGGTGTGAAAAATATGAAGAGCATGCAAAGGTGTGAAAAGTATGAGGAGCATGAAACGGTCTGAAATATATGAGGAGCATGAAAATCTGTCAAAAATATGAGGAGCAATAAATCGTGTGAAAAAAATGAAGAGCATGAAAAGGTGTGAAAAATGTGCGGAGCAGGAAAAGGTGTGAAAAATACGAGGAGCATGAAAACGCCTGAAAAACAGGAGGAGCATGAAAATGTCTGAAAAATAGGAGGAGCATGAAAAGGTGTGAAAAATACAAGGAGCATGAAAAGGTGTGAAAAATACGAGGAGCAGGAAAAGGTGTGAAAAATACGAGGAGCATGAAAACGCCTGAAAAACAGGAGGAGCATGAAAATGTCTGAAAAATAGGAGGAGCATGAAAAGGCCTGCAAAATAGGAGCATGAAAAGCTCTGAAAAATACGAGGAGCATGAAAAAGTCTGAAAAGTAGGAGGAGCATGAAAAGGTCTGAAAAATACGAGGAGCATGGAAAGGTCTGAAAAATACGAGGAGCATGAAAAGGCCTGCAAACTAGGATGAGCATGAAAAGTTCTGAAAAATACACGTTGCATGAAAAGGTGTGAAAAGTACGAGGAGCATAAAAAGGTGTGAAATATACGACGAGCATTAAAAGGTCTGAAAAATACGAGGAGGCTGAAAACGTGTGAAAAATAAGAGGAGCATGATAAGGTGTGAAAAATACGAGGACCAGGAAAAGGTGTGAAATATACGACGAGCATGAAAAGGTCTGAAAAATAGAACGGGCATGGAAATGTCTGAAAAATACGAGGAGCATGAAAAGGTCTGAAAAATACAAGGAGCATGAAAAGGTCTGAAAAATATGAAGAGTCAGAAAAGGTGTGAAAAATATGAGGAGCAACATAAGGTGTGAAAAATACGAAGAGCATGTAAAGTTTTGAAAAATATGATGAGCATGAAAAGGTGTGAAAAATATGAAGAGCATGAAAAGGTTTCAAAAATACGAGGAGCATGAAAAGTTCTGAAAAATACGAGGAGCATGAAAAGGTGTGAAAAATATGAAGAGCATGAAAAGGTGTGAAAAATATGAGGAGCATTAAAAGGCGTGAAAAATATGAGGAGCATGAAACGGTCTCAAATATATGAGGAGCATAAAATGGTCTGAAAAATATGAGGAGCATGAAAAGCTGCCAAAAATATGAGGAACATGAAACGGTGTGAAATATACGAAGAGCATGAAAAGCTGAGACAAATATCAAGAGCATGAAAAGGTCTGAAAAATAAGAAGAGCATGAAAAGGTGTGAAAAATACGAAGATCATGAAAAGGTGTGAAAAATACGAAGAGCCTGAAAAGGTGTGAAAAAAACAAAGAGCATGAAAAATTGTGAAAAATACGAGGAGCAAGAAAAGGTCTGAAAAATAAGAAGAGCATGAAAAGCTGTCAAAAGTATGAGGAGCATCAAAATGTGTGAAAAATATGAAGAGCATGAAAAGGTGTCAAAAATATGTGGAGCATGTAAAGGTGTGAAAAATATGAGGAGCATGAAACGGTACGAAAAATATGAGGAGCATGAAAACTGTGAAAAATAAAAAGAGCATGAAAAGGTGTGGAAAATACGAGGAGCATGAAAAGGTGTGAAAAATTCGAAGAGCATGAAAAAGTCTCAAAAATACGAGGAGCATGAAAATGTCTGAAAACTACGAGGAGCATGAAAAGGTCTGAAAAATAAAAGGAGCATGAAAAGGTCTGGAAACTACGAGGAGCATGAAAAGGTGTCAAAAATATGAACAGCATGAAAAGGTGTCAAAATATGAGTAGCAGGTAAAGGTGTGAAAAATAAGAGGAGCATGAATCTGTATGAAAAATATGAGGAACATGAAACGATGTGAAAAATATGAAAAGCATGAAATGGTCTGAAAAATATGAGGAGCATGAAACATTCTAAAATATATGAGGAGCATGCAAAGCTGTCAAAAATATGAAGAGCATTAAATGGTGTGAAAAAAATGAAGAGCATGAAAAGGTGTGAAAAATATGGAGAGGATGAAAAGGTGTGGAAAATATGAAGAGCATGAAAAGGTCTGAAAAACACTAACAGCATGAAAAGTTCTGAAAAATATGAAGAGCATGGAAAGGTCTGAAAAATAGGAGGAGCATGAAAAGGTCTGAAAAATAGGAGGAGCATGAAAAGGCCTGCAAAATAGGAGGAGCATGAAAAGCTCTGAAAAATACGAGGAGCATGAAAAGGTCTGAAAAATAGGAGGAGCATGAAAAGCTCTGAAAAATACTAGGAGCATGGAAAGGTCTGAAAAATAGGAGGAGCATGAAAAGGTCTGTAAAATACGAGGAGCATGAAAAGGTCTGAAAAATACGAGGAGCATGAAAAGGTCTGAAAAATAAAAGGAGCATAGAAAGGTGTCAAAAATATGAGGAGCTTGAAAAGGTGTGAAAAATATGAAGAGCATGAAAAGGGGTCAAAAATATGAATAGAATGTAAAGGTGTGATAAATAAGAGGAGCATGCATCAGTATGAAAAATATGAGGAGCATGAAACAGGGTGAAAAATATGAACAGCATGGAAAGGTGTGAAAAATATGAGGAGCATGAAACGGTCTGAAAAATATGAGGAGCATGAAAAACTGTCAAAAATATGAGGAGCATTAAACAGTGAGAAAAATATGAAGACCCTGAAAAGGTGTGAAAAATACGAGGAGCATGAAAAGATCTGAAAAATACGAGGAGCATGAAAAGTTGTGAAACATACGACGAGCATGAAGAGGTCTGAAAAATACAAGGAGCATGAAATGGTCTGAAAAATACGAGGAGCATGAAATGGTCTGAAAAATATGAAGAGCATGAAAAGGTGTCAAAAATATGAGGAGCATCAAAAGGTGTCAAAAATATTAAGAGCATGAAAAGGTCTCAAAAATATGAGGAGCATGTAAAGGTGTGAAAAATATGAGGAGCATGAAAAGGTGTGGAAAATATGAAGAGCATGAAAAGGTGTCAATAATATGAAGAGCATGAAAAGGTGTGAAAAATACGAGGAGCATGAAAAGGTGTGGAAAATATGAAGAGCATGAAAAGGTGTGAAAAATACGAGGAGCATGAAAGGTGTGAAAAATACGAGGAGCATGAAAAGGTGTGAAAAATACGAGGAGCATGAAAAGGTGTGAAAAATACGAGGAGCATGAAAAGTCCTGAAAAACAGGAGGAGCATGAAAATGTCTGAAAAATAAGAGGAGCATGAATAGGCCTGCAAAATAGGAGGAGCATGAAAAGCTCTGAAAAATACGAGGAGCATGAAAAATCTGAAAAATAGGAGGAGCAGGAAAAGCTCTGAAAAATAGGAGGCGCATGGAAAGGTCTGAAAAATAGGAGGAGCATGAAAAGGCCTGCAAATTAGCAGGAGCATGAAAAGCTCTGAAAAATAAAAGGAGCATGGAAAGGTGTCAAAAATATGAGGAGCTTGAAAAGGTGTCAAATATATGAAGAGCATGAAAAGGGGTCAAAAATATAAATAGAATGTAAAGGTGTGAAAAATAAGAGAAGTATGCATCAGTATGAAAAATATGAGGAGCATGAAATGGTGTGAAAAATATAAACAGCATGAAAGGTGTGAAAAATATGAGGAGCATGAAACGGTCTGAAAAATATGAGGAGCATGAAACGGTCTGAAAAACATGAGGAGCATGAAAAACTGTCAAAAATATGAGGAGCATGAAACAGTGAGAAAAATATGAAGACCCTGAAAAGGTGTGAAAAATACGAGGAGCATGAAAAGGTCTGAAAAATACGAGGAGCATGAAAAGGTCTGAAAAATATGAAGGGCATGAAAAGGTGTCAAAAATATGAGGAGCATGAAGCGGTGTGAAAAATATGAAGAGCTTGAAAAGGTGTGAAAAATATGAGGAGCATGAAAAAGTCTGAAAAATAGGAGGAGCATGAAAAGGTCTGAAAAATAGGAGGAGCATGGTAAGGTCTGAAAAATAGGAGGAGCATGAAAAGGCCTGCAAATTAGGAGGAGCATGAAAAGCTCTGAAAAATACGAGGAGCATGAAAAGGTGTGAAAAATACGAGGAGCATGAAAAGGTGTGAAATATACAAAGAGCATGAAAAGGTCTGAAAAATACGAGGAGCATGAAAAGGTTTGAAAAATACGAGGAGCATGAAAAGGTGTGAAATATACGTCGAGCATGAAAAGGTCTCAAAAATACGAGGAGCATGAAAAGGTCTGAAAAATACGAGGAGCAGGAAACTGTATGAAAAATATGAGAAGCATGAAACGGTATGAAAAATATGAAGAGCATGAAAATGTCTGAAATATACGAGGAGCATAAAAAGGTCTCAAAAATACGAGGAACATGAAAAGGTCTGAGAAATACGAGGAGCATGAAAAGGTCTGAAAAATACGAGGAGCATGAAAAGGTGTGAAATATACGTCGAGCATGAAAAGGTCTCAAAAATACGAGGAGCATGAAAAGGTCTGAAAAATACGAGGAGCAGGAAACTGTATGAAAAATATGAGAAGCATGAAACGGTATGAAAAATATGAAGAGCATGAAAATGTCTGAAATATACGAGGAGCATAAAAAGGTCTCAAAAATACGAGGAACATGAAAAGGTCTGAGAAATACGAGGAGCATGAAACTGTATGAAAAATATAAGGAGCATGAAACGGTGTGAAAAATATGAACAGCATGAAAAAGTCTCAAAAATACGAGGAGCATGAAAAGGTCTCAAAAATACGAGGAGCATGAAAATGTGTGAAAAATACGAGGAGCATGAAAATGTGTGAAAAATACGAGGAGCATGAAAAGGTCTGAAAAAAACGAGGGGCAGGAAAAGGTTTCAAAAATACGAGGAGCATGAAAAGGTCTCAAAAATACGAGGATCATGAAAAGGTCTGAAAAATACGAGGAGCATGAAACGGTGTGAAAAATATGAAGAGCATGAAAATGTCTGAAAAATACAAGGAGCATGAAAAGGTCTGAAAAATATGAAGAGAATGAAAAGGTGTCAAAAATATGAGAAGCATGTAAAGGTGTGAAAAATATGAGGACCATGAATCTGTATGAAAAATATGCGGAGCATGAAACGGTGTGAAAAATATGAAGATCAAGAAAAGGTGTGATAAATATGAGGAGTATGCAAAGGTCTGAAAAATACGAGGAGCATGAAATGGTCTAAAAAACACGAAGAGCATGAAAAGGTCTGAAAACTACGAGAGCATTAAAAGGTCTGAAAAGTATGAGGAGCATGAGAAGGTCTGAAAAATACGAGGAGCATGAAAAGGTGTCAAAAATATGAAGAGCATGAAAAGGTGTCAAAATATGAGTAGCAGGTAAAGGTGTGAAAAA
>NC_057399.1:64656934-64698297 GCF_019320065.1 Cervus canadensis | reverse complement strand
TTTCATGCTCCTCGTATTTCTCAGACCTTTTCATGTTCCTCGTATTTTTGAGACCTTTTTATGCTCCTCGTATATTTCAGACATTTTCATGCTCTTCATATTTTTCATACCGTTTCATGCTTCTCATATTTTTCATACAGTTTCCTGCTCCTCGTATTTTTCAGACCTTTTCATGCTCCTCGTATTTTTGAGACCTTTTCATGCTCCTCGTATTTTTGAGACCTTTTCATGCTCCTCGTATTTTATCACACTACGTTTCACAAATAGCTCCGTCATGTGTGTGTCACACCTTTTCATGCTGTTCTCTATATTTTTCACACCAGCCCATTTCCATGTTCCTCAATCTTTTCATACGCATTCATGCTCTCTTCCTTTTTCACACCTTACCCCTCTATCGAGTATTTTGGACAACCATTTTTCACTAAATAGCTCGTATACATTCATTTTTGACACACCTTTTCATAGATCCTCGTATTTTTCTACCATTCTCTCATCTTCCTCATACTTATTTCAGACTCTTATTTATGATAGCTGCTCTCTAATTGTTTTCAGACCTTTTCATGCTCTTCGTGTTTTTTAGACCATTTCATGCTCCTCGTATTTTTCAGACCTTTGCATACTCCTCATATTTATCACACCTTTTCTTGCCCTTCATATTTTTCACACCATTTCATGCTCCGCATATTTTCCATACAGATTCATGCTCCTCATATTTTTCACACCTTTACATGCTTCTCATATTTTTGACACCTTGTCATACTCTTCATATTTTTCAGACCTTTTCATGCTCCTTTTATTTTTCAGACATTTTCATGCTCTTCATATTTTTCACACCATTTCATGCTCCTAATATTTTTCATACAGTTTCATGCTCCTCGTATTTTTCAGATCTTTTCATGATCCTCGTATTTTTGAGACCTTTTTATGCTCCTCGTATTTTTGAGACCTTTTCCTGCCCCTCGTTTTTTTCAGATCTTTTCATGCTCTTCGTATTTTTCACACATTTTCATGCTCCTCGTATTTTTGAGACCTTTTTATGCTCCTCTTATATTTCAGACATTCATGCTCTTCATATTTTTCATACCGTTTCATGCTCCTCATATTTTTCATACAGTTTTCTGCTCCTCGTATTTTTCAGACCTTTTCATGCTCCTCGTATTATTCAGACCTTTTCATGCTCGTCGTATATTTCACACTTTTTCTGCTCCTCTTATTTTTCACACCTTTTCATGCTCCTCGAATTTTTCAGAGCTTTTCATGCTCCTCCTAATTTGCAGGCCTTTTCATGCTCCTCTTATATTTCAGACCTTACCATGCTCCTCCTATTTTTCAGACCTTTTCATGCTCCTCCTATTTTTCAGACATTTTCATGCTCCTCCTGTTTTTCAGGCCCTTTCATGCTCCTCGTATTTTTCACACCTTTTCATGCTCCTCGTATTTTTCAGGGCTTTTCATGCTCCTCCTATTTTGTAGGCCTTTTCATGCTTCTCCTATTTTTCAGACATTTTCATGCTCCTCCTGTTTTTCAGGCCCTTTCATGCTCCTCGTATTTTTCACACCTTTTCATGCTCCTCCTATTTTTCAGAGCTTTTCATGCTCCTCGTATTTTTCAGACCTTTTCATGCTCCTCGTATTTTTCAGACCTTTTCATGCTCCTTGTATTTTTCAGACCTCTTCATGATCGTCGTATGTTTCACACCTTTTCATGTTCCTCGTATTATTCAGACCTTTTCATGCTCCTCGTATTTTTCACACTTTTCAGGCTCTTCATATTTTTCTCACTGTTTTATGCTCCTCATATTTTTGACAGTTTTTCATGCTCCTCATATTTTTCAGACCATTTCATGCTCCTCATATTTTTCAGACCGTTTCATGCTCCTCATATTTGTCACACCTTTTCATGCTGTTCATATTTTTCACACCGTTTCATGCTCCTCATATTTTTCATACTGATTCATGCTCCTCTTATTTTTCACACCTTTACATTCTATTCAAATTTTTGACCCCTTTTCATGCTCTTCATATTTTTGACACCTTTTCAAGCTCCTCATATTTTTGACACCTTTCCATGCTCCTTTTATTTTTCAGACCTTTTCATGCTCGACCGTTTCATGCTCCTCATATATTTGAGACCGTTTCATGCTCCTCTTATTTTTCACACCTTTTAATGCTCCTCATATTTTTCACACCTTTTCATGCTCTTCATATATTTCACACCTTTTCATGCTCCTCATATTTTTCAGAACTTTTCATGCTCCTCGTATTTTTGAAACCTTTTCATGCTCTTCATATTTTTCACACCTTTTCATGCTCATCATATTTTTCAAACCTTTACATGCCCTTGCATTTTTCACACCTTTTGTTGCTCCTCATATATTTCACACCTTTTCATGCTCTTCATATTTTTCAGACCTTTTCATGCTCCTCGTATATTTCAGACTTTTTCATGCTCCTCATATTTTTCGGACCTTTTCATGCTCCTTGTATTTTTTCAGACCTCTTCATGCTCGTCGTATGTTTCACACCTTTTCATGCTCCTCGTATTTTTCAGACCTTTTCATGCTCCTCGTATTTTTCACAACTTTTCAGGCTCCTCATATTTTTCTCACTCTTTCCTGCTCCTCATATTTTTGACAGTTTTTCATGCTTCTCATATTTTTCAGACCGTTTCATGCTCCTCATATTTTTCAGACCGTTTCATGCTCCTCATATTTTTCACACCTTTTCATGCTGTTTGTATTTTTCACACCGTTTCATGCTCCTCATTTTTCATACTGATTCATGCTCCTGTTATTTTTCACACCTTTACATTCTATTCATATTTTTGACCCCTTTTCATGCTCTTCATATTTTTGACACCTTTTCAAGCTCCTCATATTTGTGACACCTTTCCGTGCCCTTCATATTTTTCAGACCTTTTCATGCTCCTCGTATTTTTAAGACCATTTCTTGCTCCTCGTATTTTTCAGACCTTTTCATGCTCCTTGTATTTTTCAGACCTCTTCATGCTCGTCGTATGTTTCACACCTTTTCATGCTCCTCGTATTTTTCAGACCTTTTCATGCTTCTCGTATTTTTCAGACCTTTTCATGCTCCTCGTATTTTTCAGACCTTTTCATGCTCCTCGTATATTTCAGACCTTTTCATGCTCCTCCTATTTTTCAGACCTTTACATGCTCCTCGTATTTTTCAGACCTTTTCATGCTCCTCCTATTTTGCAGGCCTTTTCATTCTCCTCGTATTTTTCAGAGCTTTTCATGCTTCTCCTATATTTGAGACCTTTTCATGCTCCTTCTATTTTTCAGACATTTTCAAGCTCCACCTACTTTTCAGGCCTTTTCATGCTCCTCCTGTTTTTCAGGCCTTTTCATGCTCCTCATATATTTCACACCTTCTCATGCTCCTCATATTTTTCACACCTTTTCATGCTCTTCATATTTTTCACACCGTTTCATGCTCCTCATATTTTTCATACAGTTTCATGCTCCTCATATTTTTCACACCTTTACATGCTCCTCATATTTTTGAGAACTTTATGCTGTTAATATTTTTGACACCTTTTGATGCTCCTCATATTTTTGACACCTTTTCTTGTTCTTCTTATTTTTCAGACCTTTTCATGCTTCTCATATTTTTAAGACCATTTCATGCTCCTCGTATTTTTCAGACCTTTTCATGCTGCTTGTATTTTTCAGACCTCTTCATGCTCGTCGTATGTTTCACACCTTTTCATGCTCCTCGTATTTTTCAGACCTTGTCATGCTCCTCGTATTTTTCACAACTTTTCAGGCTCCTCATATTTTTCTCACTGTTTCCTGCTCCTCATATTTTTGACAGTTTTTCATGCTCCTCATATTTTTCACACCGTTTCATGCTCCTCATATTTTTCAAACCGTTTCATGCTCCTCATATTTTTCACACCTTTTCATGCTGTTTGTATTTTTCACACCGTTTCATGCTCCTCATATTTTTCATACTGATTCATGCTCCTGTTATTTTTCACACCTTTACATTCTATTCATATTTTTGACCCCTTTTCATGCTCTTCATATTTTTGACACCTTTTCAAGCTCCTCATATTTGTGACACCTTTCCGTGCCCTTCATATTTTTCAGACCTTTTCATGCTCCTCGTATTTTTAAGACCATTTCTTGCACCTCGTATTTTTCAGACCTTTTCATGCTCCTTGTATTTATCAGACCTCTTCATGCTCGTCGTATGTTTCACATGAAAAATACGAGGAGCATGAAAAGGTCTGAAAAATAAAAGGAGCATGGAAAGGTGTCAAAAATATGAGGAGCTTGAAAAGGTGTCAAAAATATGAAGAGCATGAAAAGGGGTCAAAAATATGAAGAGCATGAAAAGGGGTCAAAAATATGAATAGAATGTAAAGGTGTGAAAAATAAGAGGAGCATGAATCAGTATGAAAAATATGAGGAGCATGAAACGGTGTGAAAAATCTAAACAGCATGAAAAGGTGTGAAACATACGACGAGCATGAAGAGGTCTGAATAATTCAAGGAGCACGAAAAGGTCTGAAAAATACGAGGATCATGAAATGGTCTCAAAAATAAGAAGAGCATGAAACGGTCTGAAAAATACGAAGAGCATGAAAACGTGTGAAAATTACGAGGAGCATTAAAAGGTGTGATGAATACGAGTAGCATGAAAAGGTCTGAAAAATACGAGGAGCATGCAAAGTTCTGAAAAATATGTAGAGCATGAAAAGTTGTCAAAAATATGAAGAGCATGAAAAGCTGTCAAAAATATGACGAGCATGAAAAGCTGTCAAATACATGAGGAGCATGAAACGGTATGGAAAATATGAGGAGCATGAAATGTTGTGAAAAATATGAAGATCATGAAATGGTGTGAAAAATATGAGGAGCATGAAATGGTATGAAAAATACGAGGAGCATGAAAAGGTTTGAAAAATACGAGGAACATAAAAAGGTGTGAGAAATATGAGTAGCATGAAAAGTTCTGAAAAATACGAGGAGCATGAAAAGTTCTGAAAAATATGTAGAGCATGAAAAGGTGTCAAAAATATGAAGAGCATGAAAAGCTGTCAAAATTATGACAAGCATGAAAAGCTGTCAAATATATGAGGAGCATGAAACGGTCTGGAAAATATGAGGAGCATGAAATGGTGTGAAAAATATGAAGAGCATGAAATGGTGTGAAAAAAATGAGGAGCATGAAACGGTATGAAAAATACGAGGAGCATGAAAAGGTTTGAAAAATACGAGGAGCATGAAAAGGTGTGAAAAATACGAGGAGCATGAAAAGGTCTGAAAAATAAGAAGAGCATGAAAAGGTGTCAAAAGTATGAGGAGCATCAAAAGGTGTGAATAACATGAAGAGCATGAAAAGGTGTCAAAAATATGTGGAGCATGTAAGGTGTGAAAAATATGAGGAGAATGAAACTGCTTGAAACATATGAGGAGCATGAAACGGTCTGGAAAATATGAGGGACATGAAATGGTGTGAAAAATATGAAGAGCATGAAACGGTGTGAAAAATACGAGGAGCATGAAAAGGTGTGAAAAATACGAGGAGCATGAAAAGGTCTGAAAAATAAGAAGAGCATGAAAAGGAGTCAAATGTATGAGGAGCATCAAAAGGTGTGAATAATATGAAGAGTATGAAAAGGTGTCAAAAATATGTGGAGCATGTAAAGTTGTGAAAAATATGAGGAGCATGAAACTGTTTGAAACGTATGAGGAGCAAGAAACGGTATGAAAAATATGAGGGGCATGGAACGGTCTGAAAAATATGAGGAGCATTAAAAGGTGGCAATAATACGAAGAGCATAAAAAGGTGTGAAGAATACAAGGACCATGAATACATGTGAAAAACACGAGGAACATAAAAATGTCTGAAAAATACGCGGACCATGAATAGGTCTGATAAATACAAGGAGCATGAAAAGGTCTGAAGAATACGAGGAGCATGAAAAGGTCTGAAAAATATGAGGAGCATGTAATGGTCTGAAAAATACGAGGAGCATGTAATGGTCTGAAAAATACGAGGAGCATGAAAAGGTCTGAAAAATAAGAGGAGCAAGAAAAGGTCGAAAAATACGAGGAGCATGAAAAGATCTGAAAAATACGAGGAGCATGAAAACATCTTAAAAATATGAGGAGCATGAAAAGGTCTGAAAAATATGTAGAGCATGAAAAGGTGTCAAAAATATGAGGAGAATGAAAACGTGTGAAAAATATTAAGAGCATGAAAAGTGTCAAAAATATGAGGAGCATGTAATGGTGTGAAAAATATGAGGAGCATGAATCTGTATGAAATATATGAGGAGCATGAAACGGTGGGAAAAATATGAAGGCATGAAAAGGTGTGAAAATTATGAGGAGTATGAAAACGTCCTAAAAATACGAAGAGCATGTAAAGGTCTGAAAAATATGTGGAGCATGAAAAGGTGTGAAAAATATGAGGAGAAAGAAAAGGTGTGAAAAATATGAAGAGCATGAAAAGGTGTCAAAAACATGAGGAGCATGTAAAGGTGTGAAAAATATGAGGAGCATGAAAAGGTGTGAAAAATTTGAGGAGCATGAAAAAGTCTCAAAAATACGAGGAGCATGAAAAGGTCTCAAAAATACGAGGAGCATGAAAATATCTGAAAAATACGAGGAGCATGAAAAGGTCTGAAAAAAACGAGGGGCAGGAAAAGGTCTCAAAAATACGAGGAGCATGAAAAGATCTCAAAAATACGAGGAGGATGAAAAGGTCTGAAAAATACGAGGAGCATGTAAAGGTCTGAAAAAAACGAGGGGCAGGAAAAGGTCTAAAAAATACGAGGAGCATGAAAAGATCTGAAAAATATGTAGAGCATGAAAAGGTGTCAAAAATATGACGAGCATGAAAAACTGTCAAATATATGAGGAGCATGAAACGGTCTGGAAAATATGAGGAGCATGAAACGGTGTGAAATATATGAAGAGCGTGAAATGGTGTGAAAAATATGTAGAGCATGAAAAGTTGTCAAAAATATGACGAGCATGAAAAGCTGTCAAATATATGAAGAGCATGAAAAGCTGTCAAAAATTTGAGGACCATGTAAAGGTGTGAAAAATATGAAGAGCATGAAATGGTGTGAAAAATATTAGAAGCTTGAAACGGTATGAAAAATACGAGGAGCATGAAAAGGTTTGAAAGACACGAAGCATGAAAAGGTGTGAAAAATACGAGGAACATGAAAAGGTCTGAAAAATAAGAACAGCATGAAAAGGTGTCAAAAGTAAGAGGAGCATCAAAAGGTGTGAAAAATATGAAGAGCATGAAAAGGTGTCAAACATATAGGAGCATGTAAAGGTGTGAAAAATATGAGGAGCATGAAACTGTATGAAAAACATGAGTAGCATGAGACGGTGTGAAAAATATGAGGAACCTGAAAAGGTGTGAAAAATATGTAGAGCATGAAAAGGTATCAAAAATATGACGAGCATGTAAAGGTTTGAAAAATATGAGAAGCATGAATCGGTATGAAAAATATGAAGATCATGAAACGGATTGAAAAATATGAAGAGCATGTAAAGGTGTGAAAAATATGAGGAGCATGAAAACGTGTGAAAAATATGAGAAACATGAAACAGTTTGAAATTTTGAGCAGCATAAAACGGTCTGAAAAATATGAGGAGCATGAAACGGTCTGAAAATATGAGGAACATGAAAAGGTCTGAAAAATACGAGGAGCATGAAAAGGTCTGAAGAAAACGAGGGGCAGGAAAAGGTCTCAAAAATAAAAGAAGCATGAAACGGTCTCAAAAATACGAGGAGCATGAAAAGGTCTGAAAAATACGAGGGGCAGGAAAAGGTCTCAAAAATATGAGGAGCATGAAAAGATCTGAAAAATATGTAGAGCATGAAAAAGTGTGAAAAATATGACGAGCATGAAAAGCTGTCAAAAATATGAAGAGCATGAAAAGCTGTCATATATGTGGAGGAGCATGAAAAGGTCTGGAAAATATGCAGAGCATGAAACGGTGTGAAAAATATGAAGAGCATGAAAAGGTCTCAAAAATACGAGGAGCATGAAAAGGTCTGAAAAATACGAGGAGTATGAAAAGGTCTGAAAAATAAAAGCAGCATGAAAAGGTGTCAAAAATATGAGGAGCTTGAAAGGGTGTCAAAAAATAAGAAGAGTATGAAAAGGGGTCAAAAATATGAGTAGAATGTAAAGGTGTGTAAAATAAGAGGAGCATGAATCAGTATGAAAAATATGAGGAGCATGAAATGGTGTGAAAAATATGAAGAGCATGAAAAGCTGTAAAAAATATGAGGAGCATAAAAAGATCTGAAAAATATGAAGAGCATGAAAAGGTGTCAAAAATATGAGGATCATGAAAAGGAGTGAAAATTATGAGGAGCATTAAACGGTCTGAAAAATATGAGAAGCATGAAACGGGCTGAAAAATAAGAGGAGCATGAAAAAGTGTCAAAAATATGAGGAGCATGAAATGGTGTGAAAATATGAAGAGCATGAAACGGGGTGAAAAATATGACGAGCTTCAAAAGGTTTCAAAAATATGAGGAGCATGAAAAGGTGTGAAAATATGAGGAGGATGACGGTATGAAAAATATGAGTAGCATGAAATGGTGTGAAAAATATGAAGAACATGAAAAGGTGAGAAAAATATGAGGAGCATGAAACGGTGTGAAAAATATGAGGACCATGAAACACTCTGAAAAATATGAGGAGCATGAAACGGTCTGAAAAATATGTGGAGCATGAAAAGGTGTGAAAAATATGAGGAGCATTAAAAGGTGTCAAAAATACGAGGAGCAGGAAAAGATGTGAAAAATACGAGGAACATGAATACGTGTGAAAAATACAAGGAGCATAAAAACGTCTGAAAAATACGAGGAGCATGAAAAGGTGTGAAAAATATGAGGAGCATGAAAATGTCTGAAAAATACAAGGAGCATGAAAAGTGTGAAAAACATGAAGAGGATTAATAGGTGTGAAAAATATCAAGAGCATGAAAAGGTCTGAAAAATATGAAGAGCATGAAAAGGTGTGAAAAATACGAGGAGCATGAAAAGGACTGAAAAATAGGAGGAGCATGAAAAGCTCTGAAAAATTCGAGGAGCATGAAAAGGTCTGAAAAATACGAGGAGCATGAAAAGTGTGAAAAACATGAAGAGGATTAATAGGTGTGAAAAATATCAAGAGCATGAAAAGGTCTGAAAAATATGAAGAGCATGAAAAGGTGTGAAAAATACGAGGAGCATGAAAAGGACTGAAAAATAGGAGGAGCATGAAAAGCTCTGAAAAATTCGAGGAGCATGAAAAGGTCTGAAAAATACGAGGAGCATGAAAAGTGTGAAAAACATGAAGAGGATTAATAGGTGTGAAAAATATCAAGAGCATGAAAAGGTCTGAAAAATATGAAGAGCATGAAAAGGTGTGAAAAATACGAGGAGCATGAAAAGGACTGAAAAATAGGAGGAGCATGAAAAGCTCTGAAAAATACGAGGAGCATGAAAAGGTCTGAAAAATACGAGGAGCATGAAAGGGACTGAAAAATATGTAGAGCATGAAAAGGTGTCAAAAATATGACGAGCACGAAACGGTATGAAAAATATGAAGAGCATGAAAAGGGGTCAAAAATATGAGGAGCATGAAAAGGTGTGAAAAATATGAAGAGCATGAAAAGGTGTCAAAATATGAGAAGCATGTAACGGTGTGAAAAATAAGAAGGGAATGAAACTGTATGAAAAATATGAGGAGCATGAAACCGTGTGAAAAACATGAACAGCATGAAAAGGTGTGAAAAATATGAGGAGCATGAAACGGTCTGAAAAATATGAGGAACATGAAATGGTCTGAAATATATGAGGAGTATGAAACGATCTGAAAAATATGCGGAGAATAAAAAGATGTCAAAAATATGAGGAGCATGAAACGGTGTGAAATTCTGAAGAGCATGAAACGGTGCAAAAAATGTGAAGAGCTTCAAAAGGTGTAAAAATATGAGGGGCAATAAAAGGTGTGAGAAATATGAGGAGTATGAAACGGTCTGAAAAATATGAGAAGCATGAAACAGTCTGAAAAATATGAGGATCATGTAACGGTCAGAAAAATATGAGGATCATGAAAAGGTGTCAAAAATATGAGGAGCTTGAAAAGGTGTGAAAATAAGAAGAGCATGAAACTGTGTGAAAAATATGAAGAGCTTCAAAATGGTCAAAAATATGAGGAGCATGAAAAGGTGTGAAAAATATGAGGAGCATGAAAGGGTATGAAAATATAAGGAGCATGAAACGGTGTGAAAAATATGAAGAAAATGAAAAGGTGAGAAAAATATGAGGAGCATGAAAAGGTGTGAAAAATACGAGGACCTTAAAAAGGTCTGAAACTTACGAGGAGCATGAAAAAGTCTGAGAAATACGAGGAGCATGAAAAGGTCTGAAATACGAGGAGCATTAAAAGGTCTGAAAAATACGAGGAGCATGAAAAAGTCTGAAAAATAAAAGGAGCATGAAAAGGTGTCAAAAATATGAGGAGCTTGAAAAGGTGTCAAAAATATGAAGAGCATGAAAAGGGGTGAAAAATATGAGTAGAATGTAAAGGTTTGAAAAATAAGAAGAGCATGAATCAGTATGAAAAATATGAGGAGCATGAAACAGTGTGAAAAATATGAACAGCATGAAAAGGTGTGAAAAAAACGAGCAGCATGAAAAGGTCTGAAAAATACGAGGAGCATGAAAAGGTCTGAAAAATAGGTACAGCATGAAAAGGTGTCAAAAATATGAGCAGCATGAAAAGGTGTGAAAAATATGAAGAGCATGAAAAGGTGTCAAAAATATGAGGATCATGTAAAGGTGTGAAAAATATGAGGAGCATGAAACGGTGTGAAAAATATGAGGAGCATGAAAAGTGTGAAATATATAAGGAGCATGAAAAGCTGAGAATAATAAGAGGAGCATGAAACGGTCTGAAAAAATAAGAGGAGCATGAAACGGTCTGAAAAATATGAGGAGCATGAAAAGGTGTCAAAAATATGAGCAGCATGAAACAGTGTGAAAAATATGAAGATCATGAAAAGGTGTGAAAAAGACGAAGAGCATGAAACGGTGTGAAAAATACGAGGAACATGAAAAGGTCTGAAAAATACGGGTAGCATGAAAAACTCTGAAAAATACGAGGGGCATGAAAATGTCTGAAAAATACGAGGAGCATGAAAAGGTGTGAAAAACACGAAGTGGATGAATAGGTGTGAAAAATATCAAGAGCATGAAAAGGTCTGAAAAATATGAAGAGCATGAAAAGTTGTGAAAAATTCGAGGAGCATGAAAAGGTGTGAAAAATACGAAGAGCATGACAAGGTCTGAAAAATACAAGGAGCATGAAAAGGTCTGGAAAATATGTAGACCATGAAGAGGTGTGAAAAATATGAGGAGCATGAAACGGTCTGAAAAGTATGAGGCGCATGAAACTGTATGAAAAATATGAGGAGCATGAAACGGTGTGAAAAATATGAAGAGCATGAAAAGTTTTGAAATTATTAGGGGCATGAAAAGGTGTGAAAAATATGAGGAGCATGAAACGGTCTGAAAAATATGAGGAGCATGAAACGGTCTGAAATATATGAGGAGCATGAAACGGTCTGAAAAATATGAGGAGCATGAAAAGGTGTCAAACATATAAGGAGCAGGAAATGGTGTGATATTATGAAGAGCATGAAACGGTGTGAAACATATGAAGAGCTTTAAAAGGTGTAAAAAATATGAGGGGCATGAAAAGGTGTGAAAAATATGAGGGCATGAAACGGTATGAAAAATATGAGGAGCTAGAAACAGTGTGAAAAATATGAAGAGCATGAAAAGTTGTGAAAAATATGAAAGGCATGAAAAGGAGGGAAGAATATGAGGAGCATGAAAAAGTGTGAAAATTAGGAGGAGCCTGAAACTGTCTGAAAAATATGTGAGCATTAAAAAGAGTCAAAAATACAAGGAGCCTGAAAAGGTGTGAAAAATAAGAGGAGCATGAAAAGGTGTGAAAAAAACGAGCAGCATGAAAAGGTATGAAACATACGAGAAGCATGAAAAGGTCTGAAAAATATGTAGAGCATGAAAAGGTGTCAAAAATATGAGCAGCATGAAAAGCTTTGAAAAATATGAAGAGCATGAAAAGGTGTCAAATAAATGAAGATCATGTAAAGGTGTGAAAAATATGAGGAGCATGAATCTGTATGAAAAATATGAGGAGCATGAAACGGTGTGAAAAATATGAGGAGCATGAAGAGTGTGAAATGTATGAGGAGCATGAAAAGCTGACACAAATAAGAGGAGCATGAAACGGTCTGAAAAAATATGAGGAGATTGAAACGGTCTGACATATATGAGGAGCATGAAACGGTCTGAAAAATATGAGGAGCAAGAAAAGGTGTCAAAAATATGAGCAGCATGAAACAGTGTGAAAAATATGAAGATCATGAAAAGGTGTGAAAAATACAAAGAGCATGAAAAGTTGTGAAAAACACGAAGCACATGAAAACGTGTGAAAAATACGAAGCGCATGAAAAGATGTGAAAAATACAAGGAGCATGAAAAGGTCTGAAAAATACGAGGAGCATGAAAAGGTCTGAAAAATACGAGGAGCATGAAAAGGTCTGAAAAATACGAGGAACATGAAAAGGTCTGAAAAATGCGAGGAGCATGAAACTGTATGAAAAATATGAGGAGCATGAAACGGTGTGAAAAATATGAGGATAATGAAACTGAATCAAATACGTGTTTGTTCAGCGAGGTCAGGACTCCTGCCTAGTTGCGAGGGACAACTCGGGATTCTCCTCGAGGCTTGGCAGGGCAATTGGGATGCCTCTCCAGCTGAGGCGGGAGACCAAGGGTCCTTTCCAGTGCAATTGAAAACTGGGACTCCTATCAAGTTTCATGAGGAGTCAGGCATCGTCTCCTTTTGAGGTATTCATCCCCGGTACCTCTGGAGTTTTCAAAGGATGTGAGGCCTCCGGTCGCGATGAGGTGGGGAACTAGGTCTTTCTCTGTGGTCTCCACAGGGGATTCAGACATCCTTTCTTCATGGGAGATGCAAGACGAGCCTGCATTCAAGTCACTGCAGGATATCCGGCCTTATTTCTAGTCCGAGGGCATCCGCGGTGTCCATTCCACTTGAGGCCGCAAACTCAGGGTACCTCTCAGCATACCTAGAGCCTGAGAGAAGCCTCCCCTCTTGAGGTGCTTTGTGGTAAGGTGTATTCCCCAAAGGAGACGATGCCTGACTCCTCGTGAAACTTGATAGGAGTCCCAGGATTCCTGTGGCACTTGGAAAGGGACCCTTGGTCTCCCGCCTCAGCTGGAGAGGCGTCGCAATTGCCCTGCCAAGCCTGGAGGAGAATCCCGAGTTGTCCCTCGCAACTAGGCACTAGTCCTGACCTCGCTGAACAAACACGTGTTTGATTCAGTTTCATCATCCTCATATTTTTCACACCTTTACATGCTCCTCATATTTTTGACTCCTTTTCATGCTCTTCATATTTTTCGCACCTTTTCTGCTCCTCATATTTTTGACACCTTTTCATGCTCTTCATATTTTTCAGACCTTTTCATGCTTCTGGTATTTTTCAGACCTTTTCATGCTCCTCGTGTTTTTCAGACCTTTACATGCTACTCGTACTTTTCAGACCTTTTCATGCTCCTCGTATTTTTCAGACCTTTTCATGCTCCTTGTATTTTTCACACCTTTTCATGCTCTTCGTATTTTTCACACCTTTTCATGGGCTTCGTGTTTTTCACACCTTTTCATGCTCTTCGTATTTTTCACACCATTTCATGATCTTCGTATTTTTCACACTGTTTCATGCTGCTCATATTTTTGACACCTTTTCACGCTCCTCATATTTTTCAGACCATTTCTTGCTCCTCATATATGTCAGACCGTTTCATGCTCCTCATATTTTTTCAGACCGTTTCATGCTCCTCTTATTTTTCTCAGCTTTTCATGCTCCTCATATATTTCACACTTTTCATGCTCCTCATATTTTTCACACCGTTTCATGCTCCTCATATATTTCATACAGATTCATGCTCCTCATGTTTTTCACACCGATACATGATCCTCATGTCTTTGACACCTTTTCATGCTCTTCATATTTTTCATACCTTTTCATGCTGCTCATATTTTTGACACCTTTTCATGCTCTACATATTTTTCAGACTTTTCATGCTCCTTGTATTTTTCAGACCCTTTCATGCTCCTCATATTTTTCATACAGATTCATGCTCCTCATATTTTTCACACCATTACATGATCCTCATGTTTTTGACAACTTTTCATGCTCTTCATATTTTTCACACCTTTTCATGCTCCTCATATTTTTCATACATATTCATGCTCCTCTTATTTTTCACACCTTTACCTGGTACTCATATTTTTCACACCTTTTCATGCTCCTCATAGTTTTGACACCTTTACATGCTACTCATATCTTTGACACCTTTTCATGCTCTTCATATTTTTGACACCTTTACATGCTACTAATATTTTTGACACTTTTTCATGTTCTTCATATTTTTCACACCTTTTGATGCTCTTCATATTTTTGACACCCTTTCATGCTCTTCCTATTTTTCAGACATTTCATGCTCCTCGTATTTTTGAGACTTTTTCATGCTCCTCTTATTTTTCACACCTTTATATGCTCCACGTGTTTTTGACACCTTTTCATGCTTTTCATTTTTTCCACACCTTTTGATGCTCCTCATACTTTTGACAGCTTTTCATGCTCTTCTTATTTTTCAGACCTTTTCATGCTCCTTGTATTTTTCGCAATTTTTCATGCTCTTTGTGTTTTTCACACCTTTTCAGGCTCTTCGTATTTTTCACACCTTTTCACGATCTTCGTATTTTTCACACCTTTTCATGCTCTTCTTATTTTTCAGACCTTTTCATGCTCTTGATATTTTTCTCAGCTTTTCATGCTCTTCGTATTTTTCACATCTTTTCATGATCTTCGTATTTTTCACACCTTTTCTTGCTCCTCTTATTTTTCAGAGCTTTTCATGCTCCTCCTATTTTGCAGGCCTTTTCATGCTCCTCTATTTTTCAGACCTTTCCATGCTCCTCATATTTTTCAGACCTTTTCACGCTCCTCCTATATTTCACACCTTTTCATGCTCTTCATTTTTTTCACACCATTTAATGCTCCTCATATTTTTGACAGCTTTTCATGCTCCTCATATATTTCAGACCGTTTCATGCTCCTCATATTTTTCAGACCATTTCATGCTTTTCATATTTTTCACACCTTTTCATGTTCCTCATATTTTTCATACAGATTCATGCTCCTATTATTTTTCACACCTTTACATGCTACTCATATTTTGACACCTTTTCATGCTCTTCATATTTTTGACATCTTTTCATACTCCTCGTATTTTTCAGACCTTTTCATGCTCCTCCTGTTTTTTAGACCATTTCATACTCCTTGTATTTTTCAGACCTTTTCATGCTCCTCGTATTTTTCAGACCTTTGCATACTCCTCATATTTATCACACCTTTTCTTGCTCTTCATATTTTTCATACCATTTCATGCTCCGCATATTTTTCATACAGATTCATGCTCCTCATATTTTTCACACCTTTACATGCTTCTCATATTTTTGACACCTTTTCATACTCTTCATATTTTTCAGACCTTTTCATGCTCCTCATATTTTTGATACCTTTTCATGCTCCTCATATTTTTCAGACATTTTCATGCTCCTCGAATTTTTCAGACCTTTTCATGCTCCTCATATATTTCAGACCTTTTAATGCTCCTCGTATTTTTGAGACCATTTCATGCTCCTTGTATTTTTCAGACCTTTTCACGCTCCTCGTAATTTTCAGAGTTTTCATGCTACTCGTATTTTTCACAATTTTTCATGCTCTTCGTATTTGTCACACCTTTTCAAGCTCTTCGTTTTTTTCATACCTTTTGATGCTCTTCTGGTTTTTCACACCTTTTCAGGCTCTTCGTATTTTTCGCACCTTTTCATGCCCGTCGTATTGTTCACACCTTTTCATGCTCTTCATATTTTTCAGACCTTTCATGCTCTTGATATTTTTCTCAGCTTTTCATGCTCTTCTTGTTTTTCACAGCGTTTCATACCTCATATTTTTCATACAGTTTCATGCTCCTCATATATTTCACACCTTTACATGCTCCTCATATTTTTGAGTCCTTTTCATGCTCTTCATATTTTTTAGACCTTTTCATGCTCCTCGTGTTTTTAAGATCATTTCATGCTCCTCGTATTTTTCAGACCTTTTCATGCTCCTCGTATTTTTCAATCCTCTTCATACTCGTTGTATGTTTCACACCTTTTCATGCTCCTCGTGTTTTTCAGACCTTTTCATGCTCCTCGTATTTTTCACACTTTTTTTGCTCTTCATATTTTTCACACCATTTCATGCTCCGCATATTTTTCATACAGATTCATGCTCCCCTTTTTTTTCACACCTTTACATGTTTCTCATATTTTTGACACCTTTTCATACTCTTCATATTTTTCAGACCTTTTCATGCTCCTCGTATTTTTGAGACCTTTTCTGCTCCTTGTATTTTTCAGACATTTTCATGCTCTTCATATTTTTAACACTGTTTCATGCTCCTCATATTTTTCATACAGTTTCATGCTCCTCGTGTTTTTCAGACATTTTCATGCTCCTCGTATTTTTGAGACCTTTTCATGCTCCTAGTATTTTTGAGACCTTTTCCTGCCCCTCGTTTTTTTCAGACCTATCCATGCTCCTTGTATTTTTCAGACCTTTTCATGCTCCTCCTATTTTTCAGACCTTTTCATGCTCCTCGTATTTTTCAGACCTTTTCATGCTCCTCCTATTTTCCAGGCCTTTTCATGCTCCTCCTATTTTTCAGACCTTTTCATGCTCCTCCTATTTTTCAGACATTTTCATGCTCCTCCTGTTTTTCAGGCCTTTTCATGCTCCTCGTATTTTTCACACCTTTTCATGCTCCTCGTATTTTTCACACCTTTTCATGCTCCTCGTATTTTTCACATCTTTTCATGCTCTTCATATTTTTTCTCACTGTTTCATGCTCCTCATATTGTTGACAGTTTTTCATGCTCCTCATATTTTTCAGACAGTTTTTCATGCTCCTCATATTTTTCAGACCTTTTCATGCTCCTATTTTTCACACCTTTACCTGCTACTCATATTTTGACACCTTTTCATGCTCTTCATATTTTTCACACCTTTTCATGCTCCTCGTATTTTTCAGACCTTCTCATGCTCCTCATATTTTTTCAGACTTTTTAATGCTCTCGTATTTTTCAGACCTTTTCATGCTCCTTGTATTTTTAGACCCATTTTATACTCCTTGTATTTTTTCAGACCTTTTCATGCTCCTCTTATTTTTCAGACCTTTGCATACTCCTCATATTTATCACACTTTTCTTGTTCCTTCATATTTTTCACAACCATTTCATGCTCCGCATATTTTCATACAGAATTCATGCTCGCTAATATTTTTTACACCTTTACAATGCTTCTCATATTTTTGACACCTTTTTCATACTCTTCATATTTTTCAAGACCTTTTCATGCTCCTCGTATTTTTGAGACCTTTTCATGCTCCTTGTATATTTCAGAACATTTCATGCTCTTCAATATTTTAACATCCACTGTTTCATGCTCCTCTATTTTTCCTACAGTTTCATTGCTCCTCGTGTTTTTCAGACATTTTCTGCTCCTCGTATTTTTGGAGACCTTTTCATGCTCCTAGTAATTTTTTGAGACCTTTTCCTGCCCTCCGTTGTTTTTCAGACCTATCCATGCTCCTCGTATTTTTCAGACCTTTTCATGCTCCTCCTATTTTTCAGACCTTTTCATGCTCCTCGTATTTTTCAGACCTTTTCATGGTCCTCCTATTTTCCAGGCCTTTTCATGCTCCTCCTATTTTTCAGACCTTTTCATGCTCCTCCTATTTTTCAGACATTTTCATGCTCCTCCTGTTTTTCAGGCCTTTTCATGCTCCTCGTATTTTTCACACCTTTTCATGCTCCTCGTATTTTTCACACCGTTTCAGGCTCCTCGTATTTTTCACACCTTTTCATGCTCTTCATATTTTTCTCACTGTTTCATGCTCCTCATATTGTTGACAGTTTTTCATGCTCCTCATATTGTTGACAGTTTTTCATGCTCCTCATATTTTTCAGACAGTTTCATGCTCCTCATATTTTTCAGACCGTTTCATGCTCCTCATATTTTTCACACCTTTACATGATCCTCATATTTTCACACCTATTCATGCTGTTCATATTTTTCACACCGCTTCATGCTCCTCATATTTTTCATACTGATTCATGCTCCTCTTATTTTTCACACCTTTACATTCTATTCATATTTTTGACCCCTTTTCATGCTCTTCATATTTTTGACAAATTTACATGCTACTAATATTTTTGACACCTTTGCCTGCTCCTTTTATTTTTCAGACCTTTTCATGCTATTCGTATTTTTCAGACCTTTTCATGCTCCTCGTATTTTTCAGACCTTTTCATGCTCCTAGTATTTTTGAGACCTTTTCCTGCCCCTCGTTTTTTTCAGACCTTTCCATGCTCCTCGTATTTTTCAGACCTTTTCATGCTCCTCCTATTTTTCAGACCTTTCCATGCTCCTCGTAATTTTCAGACCTTTTCATACTCCTCGTATTTTCAGACATTTTCATGCTCCTCGTATTTTTCAGACTTTTTCATGCCCTTCGTGTTTTTCACAACTTTTCATGCACTTCATATTTTTCACACCGTTTGAGGCTCCTCATAATTTTTATACAAATTCATGCTCCTCTTATTTTTCAACCTTTACATGCTACTCATATTTTTGACACCGTTTCATGCTCTTCATATTTTTGACACCTTTTCATGCTCCCCATATTTTTGACACTTTTTCATGCTCTACATATTTTTCAGACCTTTTCATGCTCGTTGTATTTTTCAGACGTCTTCATGCTCCACGTATTTTTCAGACATTTTCATGCTCCTCGTATTTTTCACAACTTTACATGCTCTTCGTATTTGTCACACCTTTTCAAGCTCTTCGTATTTTTCACACCTTTTCATGTTCTTCGTGTTTTTCACACCTTTTCATGCTCTTCATATTTTTCACACCTTTTCATGCTCCTCATAATTTTGAGACCTTTTCATGCTCTTAATATTTTTGACACCTTTTGATGCTCCTCGTATTTTTGACACCTTTTCATGCTCCTCGTATATTTCAGACCTTTACATGCTTCTCGTATTTTGCAGACCTTTTCATGCTCTTCGTATTTCTCAATCCTTTTCATGCTCTTCGTGTATTTCACACCTTTTCCTGCTCTTCGAATTTTTCAGGCCGTTTCAGGCTCTTGATATTTTTCACACCTTTTCACGCTCTTCGTGTTTTTCACACCTTTTCATGCTCTTCGTATATTTCCCACCGTTTCATGCTCGTCATATTTTTCACAGCTTTTCATGCTCTTCACTTTTTTCACACCATTTCATGCTCCACATATTTTTGAGAGTTTTTCATGCCCCTCATATTTTTCAGACAGTTACCTGCTCCTCATATTTTTCAGACCGTTTCATGCTCTTGATATTTTTCACACCATTTCATGGTCTTCATATTTTTCACAACTTATCATGCTCCTCATATTTTTGAAATCTTGTGAAGCTCTTCATATTTTTCACACCTTTTCATGCTCCTCATATTTTTGACACCTGTTAATGTTCTTCATGTTTTCAGACCTTTTCATGCTCCTCATATTTTTGACACCTTTTCATGCTCTTCATATTTTTCACACCGTTTCATGCTCCTCATATTTTTGACACCTTTTCATGCTCTTCATATTTTTCACACCGTTTCATGCTCCTCATATTTTTGACACCTTTACATGCTCTTCCTATTTTTTACACCATTTCATGCTCCTCATATTTTTCATACAGATTCATGCTCTTCCTATTTTTCACACCTTTAAATGCTCCTCATATTTTTGACACCTTTTCATGCTCATCATATTTTTCACACCTTTTCATGCTCCTCATATTTTTGACACCTTTTCATGCTCTTCACATTATTCACACCGTTTCATTCTCCTCATATTTTTGACACCTTTTCATGCTCTTCGTATTTTTCACACCGTTTCATGCTCCTTATATTTTTCATACACATTCATGCTCTTCCTATTTTTCACACCTTTAAATGCTCCTCATATTTTTCACACCTTTTCATGCTCTTCATATTTTTCACACCTTTTCATGCCCATCGTGTATTTCAGACCATTTCATGCTCCTCGTATTTTTCAGATCTTTTCATGCTCCTCGCATTTTTCAGACCTTTTCATGCTCCTCGTATTTTTCAGACCCTTTCATGCTCCTCGTATTTTTCAGATCTTTTCATGCTCCTCGTATTTTTCAGACCTTTTCATGCTCCTCGTATTTTTCAGACCCTTTCATGCTCCTCGTATTTTTCAGACCCTTTCATGCTCCTCGTATTTTTCAGACCTTTTCATGCTCCTCGTATTTTTCACACCTTTTCATGCTCCTCGTATTTTTCAGAACTTTTCATGCTGTTTGTATTTGTCACACCTTTTCAAGCTCTTCGTTTTTTTCAGACCTTTTCATGCTCTTCGTGTTTTTCACACCTTTTCAGGCTGTTCTTTTTTTTCACACATTTTCATGCTCTTCGTGTTTTTCACACCTTTTCATACTCGTCGAATGTTTCACAACTTTTCATGCTCCTCATATTTTTCAGACCTTTTCATGCTCCCCATATTTTTCACACCTTTTCATTCTCTTCATATTTTTCTCACTGTTTCATGCTCCTCATAATTTTGACAGTTTTTCAATGCTCCTCCTATTTTTCAGACCTTTCCATGCTCCTCGTATTTTTCAGAGCTTTTCATGCTCCTCCTATTTTCCAGGCCTTTTCATGCTCCTCCAATTTTTCAGAGCTTTTCATGCTCCTCCTATTATTCAGACATTTTCATGCTCCTCTTGTTTTTCAGTCCTTTTCATGCTCCTCGTATTTTTCACACCTTTTCATGCTCCTCGTATTTTTCGCACCTTTTCATGTTCTTCATATTTTTCAGAACTTTTCATGCTCTTCGTGTTTTTCACACCTTTTCATTTTCTTCATATTTTCCACACCTTTTCATGCTCCTCATATTTTTGTCACCTTTTCATGCTCCTCGTATTTTTCAGACCTTCTCATCCTCCTCATATTTTTCAGACCTTTTAATGCTCTCGTATTTTTCAGACCTTTTCATACTCCTCGTATTTTCAGACATTTTCATGCTCCTCGTATTTTTCAGACCTTTTCATGCCCTTCGTGTTTTTCACACCTTTTCATGCACTTCATATTTTTCACACCGTTTCATGCTCCTCATAATTTTTATACAAATTCATGCTCCTCTTATTTTTCAACCTTTACATGCTACTCATTTTTTTGATACCGTTTCATGCTGTTCATATTTTTGACACCTTTTCATGCTCCCCATATTTTTGACACCTTTTCATGCTCTTCATATTTTTCACACCGTTTCATGCTCCTCATATTTTTTATACAAATTCATGCTCCTCTTATTTTTCAACCTTTACATGCTACTCATATTTTTGACACCGTTTCATGCTCTACATATTTTTCAGACCTTTTCATGCTCGTCGTATTTTTCAGACGTTTCATGCTCCTCGTATTTTTCACAACTTTACATGCTCTTCGTATTTGTCACACCTTTTCAAGCTCTTCATATTTTTCACACCTTTTCATGCTCTTCGTGTTTTTCACACCTTTTCATGCTCTTCATATTTTTCACACCTTTTCATGCTCCTCATAATATTGAGACCTTTTCATGCTCTTAATATTTTTGACACCTTTTGATGCTCCTCATATTTTTGACACCTTTTCATGCTCCTCATATTTTTCACACCTTTTCATGCTTCTCGTATATTTCAGACCTTTTCATGCTTCTCGTATATTGCAGACCTTTTCTTGCTCTTCGTATTTCTCAATCCTTTTCATGCTCTTCGTGTATTTCACACCTTTTCCTGCTCTTCGAATTTTTCAGGCCATTTCAGGCTCTTGATATTTTTCACACCTGTTCATGCTCTTCGTGTTTTTCACACCTTTTCATGCTCTTCGTATATTTCCCACCATTTCATGCTCGTCATATTTTTCACACCTTTTCATGCTCTTCACTTTCTTCACACCATTTCATGCTCCACATATTTTTGAGAGTTTTCACACCTTTTCATGCTCTTCATATTTTTCATACCGTTTCATGCTCCTTATATTTTTTATACAAATTCATGCTCCTCTTATTTTTCAACCTTTACATGCTCCTCATAATTTTGAGACCTTTTCATGATCTTAATATTTTTGACACCTTTTGATGCTCCTCATATTTTTGACACCTTTTCATGCTCTTCATATTTTTCACACCTTTTCATGCTCCTCATATTTTTCACACCTTTTCATGTTCTTCATGTTTTTCAGACCTTTTCCTGCTCCTCATATTTTTGACACCTTTTCATGCTCTTCATATTTTTCACACCTTTTCATGCTCCTCATATTTTTCACACCTTTTCATGTTCTTCATGTTTTTCAGACCTTTTCATGCTCCTCATATTTTTGACACCTTTTCATGCTCTTCATATTTTTCATACCGTTTCATGCTCCTCATATTTTTCATACAGATTCATGCTCTTCCTATTTTTCACACCTTTAAATGCTCCTCATATTTTTGACACCTTTTCATGCTCTTCACATTTTTCACACCGTTTCATGCTCCTCATATTTTTGACACCTTTTCATGCTCTTCACATTTTTCACGTCGTTTCATGCTCCTCATATTTTTCACACCTTTTCATGCCCCTCGTGTATTTCAGACCATTTAATGCTCCTCGTATTTTTCAGATCTTTTCATGCTCCTCGTATTTTTCAGACCTTTTCATGCTCCTCGTATTTTTCAGACCCTTTCATGCTCCTCGTATTTTTCAGACCTTTTCATGCTCCTCGTTTTTTTCACAACTTTTCATGCTCCTCGTATTTTTCACAACTTTTCATGATGTTTGTATTTGTCACACCTTTTCAAGCTCTTCGTTTTTTTCGGACCTTTTCATGCTCTTCATGTTTTTCACACCTTTTCAGGCTGTTCTTATTTTTCACACATTTTCATGCTCTTCGTGTTTTTCACACCTTTTCATGCTCGTAGAATATTTCACAACTTTTCATGCTCCTCATATTTTTCAGACCTTTTCATGCTCCTCATATTTTTCACACCTTTTCATTCTCTTCATATTTTTCTCACTGTTTCATGCTCCTCATATTTTTGACAGTTTTTCATGCTCCTCATATTTTTCAGACCGTTTCATGCTCCTCATATTTTTCACGCCTTTACATGATCCTCATATTTTTCACACCTATTCATGCTGTTCATATTTTTCACACCGTTTCATGCTCCTCATATTTTTCATCCTGATTCATGCTCCTCTTATTTTTCACACCTTTACATTCTATTGATATTTTTGACCCCTTTTCATGCTCTTCATATTTTTGACACCTTTTCAAGTTCCTCATATTTTTGACACCTTTTCATGCTCCTTTTATTTTTCAGACCTTTTCATGCTCCTCGTATTTTTCACACCTTTTCATGCTCCTCGTATTTTTCAGACCTTTTCATGCTCCTCGTATTTTCCAGACCTTTTCATGCTCCTCAAATTTCTCACACCTTTTATTGCCCCTCATGTATTTTACACCTTTTGTAGCTCTTCATATTTTTCACACCGTCATGCTCTTCATAATTTGAAACCGTTTCATGCTCCTCATATTTTGGACACCTTTTCATTCTCTTCATATTTTTCACAACTTTTCATGCTCCTCATATTTTTGACACCTTTTCATGCTCTAAACATTTTTCAGACCATTTCATGCTCCTCATATTTTTGACATTTTTTCTTGCTCTTCATATTTTTCAGACCTTATCATGCTCCTCATATTTTTCACACCTTTTCATGCTCCTCCTATTTTTCAGACCTTTCCATGCTCCTCGTATTTTTCACACCTTTCCTTGCTCCTCCTATTTCTCAGAACTTTTCATTCTCCTCGTATTTTTCAGAGCTTGTCATGCTCCTCCTATTTTCCAGGCCTTTTCATGCTCCTCCTGTTTTTCAGACCTTTTCATGCTCCTCCTATTTTTCAGACATTTTCATGCTCCTCCTGTTTTTCAGTCCTTTTCATGCTCCTCCTATTTTTCACACCTTTTCATGCTCCTTGTATTTTTCACACTTTTTCATGCTCCTCGTATTTTTCACACCTTTTCATGTTCTTCATATTTTTCAGAACTTTTCATGCTCTTCGTGTTTTTCACACCTTTTCATGCTCTTCATATTTTCTACACCTTTTCATTCTCCTCATATTTTTGACACCTTTTCATGCTATTCATATTGTTCACAACTTTTCATGCTCCTCATATTTTTGACACCTTTTCATGCTCTTCATATTTTTCACACCTTTTCATGCTCCTCATATTTTTCACACCTTTTCATGCTCCTCATATTTTTGACACCTTTTAATGTTCTTCATGTTTTTCAGACCTTTTCATGCTCCTCATACTTTTGACACCTTTTCATGCTCTTCCTATTTTTTACACCGTTTCATGCTCCTCATATTTTTCATACAGATTCATGCTCTTCCTATTTTTCATGCCTTTAAATGCTCCTCATATTTTTACACCGTTTCATGCTCTTCCTATTTTTCACACCGTTTCATGCTCCTCATTTTCATACAGATTCATGCTCTTCCTATTTTTCACACCTTTAAATGCTCCTCATATTTTTGACACCTTTTCATGCTCTTCATATTTTTCACACCTTTTCATGCCCCTCGTGTATTTCAGACCCTTTCATGCTCCGCGTATTTTTCAGACCTTTTCATGCTCCTCATATTTTTCATACACATTTTGCACCTCATATTTTTCACACCTTTACATGCTCCTCATATTTTTGACACCTTTTCATGCTCTTCATATTTTTCACACCTTTTCATTCTCCTCATATTTTTGACACCTGTTCATGCTCTACATATTTTTCAGACCTTTTCATGCGCCTCGTATTTTTAAGACATTTTCATGCTCCTCGTATTTTTCAAACCTTTTCATGCTCCTCGTACTTTTCACACTTTTCCATGCTATTCATATTTTAAATACCTTTTCATGCTCCTCGTGTTTTACAACTTTTCATGCTCCTCGTATTTTTCACCTTTCATGCTCTTTATATTTGTCACACCTTTTCATGCTCTTCTTATTTTCCACACTTTTACATGTTCTGCATGTTTTTCACACCTTTTCATGCTCTTCTTATTTTTCACATTTTTTCATGCTCTTCATGTTTTTCACACCTTTTCATGATCTTCATATTTTTCAGACCTTTTCATGCTCCTCATATTTTTCACACCTTTTCATGCTTCTCCTATTTTTCAGACCTTTCCATGCTCCTCGTATTTTTCAGGCCTTTCCATGCTCCTCCTATTTTTCAGACCTTTTCATTCTCCTCGTATTTTCAGAGCTTTTCATGCTCCTCCTATTTTCCAGGCCTTTTCATGCTCCTCCTATTTTTCAGACCTTTTCATGCTCCTCCTATTTTTCAGACATTTTCATGCTCCTCCTGTTTTTCAGTCCTTTTCATGCTCCTCGTATTTTTCACACCTTTTCATGCTCCTTGTATTTTTCACACCTTTTCATGTTCTTCATATTTTTCAGAACTTTTCATGCTCTTCGTGTTTTTCACACCTTTTCATGCTCTTCATATTTTCCACACCTTTTCATGCTCCTCATATTTTTGACACCTTTTCATGCTCTTCATATTTTTCACAACTTTTCATGCTACTCATATTTTTGACACCTTTTCATGCTCTTCATATTTTTCACACCTTTTCATGCTCCTCATATTTTTCACACCTTTTCATGCTCCTCATACTTTTGACACCTTTTAATGTTCTTCATATTTTTCAGACCTTTTCATGCTCCTCATATTTTTGACACCTTTTCATGCTCTTCATATTTTTCACTCCGTTTCATGCTCCTCATATTTTTGACACCTTTTCATGCTCTTCCTATTTTTTCCACTGTTTCATGCTCCTCATATTTTTCATACAGATTCATGCTCTTCCTATTTTTCACGCCTTTAAATGCTCCTCATATTTTTGACACCTTTTCATGCTCTTCCTATTTTTCACACCGTTTCATGCTCCTTGTATTTTTCACAACTTTTCATGCTGTTTGTATTTGTCACACCTTTTCAAGCTCTTCGTTTTTTTCAGACCTTTTCATGCTCTTCGTGTTTTTCACACCTTTTCATGCTCTCATATTTTTCAGACCTTTTCAAACTCCTCATATTTTTCACACGTTTCATGATATTCATATGTTTCACACCGGTTCATCCTCCTCATATTTTTCATACAGATTCATGCTCCTCATATTTTTCACACCTTTACATGTTCCTCATATTTTTGAAACCTTTTATGCTTTTCATATTTTACACACCTTTTCATCTCTCATATTTTGGACACCTTTTCATGCTCCACATATTTTTCAGACCTTTTCATGCTCCTCATATTTTTAAGACGTTTTCATACTCCTCATAATTTTCACACCTTTTCATGCTCTTCATATTTTTCACACCGTTTCATGCTCCTCATATTTTTCATACACATTTTGCACCTCATATTTTTCACACCTTTACATGCTCCTCATATTTTTGACACCTTTTCATGCTCTTCATATTTTTCACACCTTTTCATTCTCCTCGTATTTTTGACACCTGTTCATGCTCTACATATTTTTCAGACCTTTTCATGCGCCTCGTATTTTTCACACCTTTTCATGCTCCTCGTATTTTTCAAAGCTTTTCATGCTCCTCGTACTTTTCACACTTTTCCATGCTATTCATATTTTTCACACCTTTTTATGCTCCTCGTGTTTTACAACTTTTCATCCTCCTCGTATTTTTCACCTTTCATGCTCTTTGTATTTGTCACACCTTTTCATGCTCTTCTTATTTTTCACATTTTTTCATGCTCTACATATTTATCAGACCTTTTCATGCGCCTTGTATTTTTCAGACCTTTTAATGCTCCTCATATTTTTCAGACCTTTACATGCTTCTCATATTTTCGACCCTTTTAATGCTCCTCATATTTTTGACACCTTATCATGCTCTTCATATTTTTCAGACCTTTTCATGCTTTTGATAATTTTCACACCTTTTCCTGCTGTTCGTATTTTTCACACCTTTTCCTGCTCTTCGTATTTTTCACACCTTTTCATGCTCCTTATATTTTTGACACCTTTTCATGCTCTTCATAATTTTCAGACCTTTTCATGCTCCTCGTATATTTCACACCTTTTCATGCTCCTCGTATTTTTCAGAGATTTTCATGCTCCTCGTATTTTTCAGACCTTTAAATGTTCCTCTTAATTTAAGATCTTTTCATGCTCCTCATTTTTTCATACCATTTCATGCTCCTCATATTATTCAGACCTTTTAATGCTCCTCGTATTTTTCACACCTTTTCATGCTGTTCTTATTTTTCACATATTTTCATGCTCTTCGTATTTGTCACACCTTTTCATGCTCTTGGTATTTTTCACACCTTTTCGTTCTCCTATTTTTCACACCTTTTTGTGCTCTTCATACTTTTCACACATTTTCTTGTTCTTCATATTTTTCACACCTTTTCAGGCTCTTCATATTTTTCAGACCTTTTCATGCTCCTCGTATTTTTCAGACCTTTTTATGCTCCTCCTATTTTTCAGGTCTTTTCATGCTCCTCGTATTTTTGACACGTTTTCATGCTCCTCGTATTTTTCACACCTTTACATGATCCTCGTGTTTTCACACCTTCTCATGCTCTTCGTATTTTTCACAACTTTTCATGCTCCTCGTATATGTCACACCATTTCATGCTCCGCAGACTTTCATAAAGTTTCATTCTCCTCATATTTTTCACACCTCTACACACTCCTGATATTTTTGACACCTTTTCATGCTCCACATATTTTTCAGACCTTTCATGCTCCTCGTATTTTTAAGACGTTTTCATACTCCTCATAATTTTCACACCTTTTCATGCTCTTCCTATTTTTCACACCGTTTCTTGCTCCTCATATTTTTCATACACATTCATGCTCCTCATATTTTTCACACCTTTACATGCTCCTCATATTTTTGACACCTTTTCATGCTCTTCATATTTTTCACACCTTTTCATTCTCCTCATATTTTTGACACCTGTTCATGCTCTAGATATTTTTCAGACCTTTTCATGTGCCTGGTATTTTTAAGACATTTTCATGCTCCTCGTATTTTTCTGACCTTTTCATGCTCTTCGTATTTGTCTCACCTTTTCATGCTCTTCTTATTTTCCACACTTTTACATGCTCTGCATGTTTTTCACACCTTTTCGTGCTCTTCATATTTTTCATAGCTTTTCGGGTCTTCATATTTTTCAGACCTTTTCATGCTCCTCGTATTTTTCAGACCTTTTTATGCTCCTCCTATTTCTCAGGTCTTTTCATGCTCCTCATATTTTTGACACCTTTTAATGTTCTTCATGTTTTTCAGACCTTTTCATGCTCCTCATATTTTTGACACCTTTTCATGCTCTTCACATTTTTCACAAGGTTTCATGCTCCTCATATTTTTGACACCTTTTCATGCTCTTCCTATTTTTCACACCGTTTCATGCTCCTCATATTTTTCATACAGATTCATGCTCTTCCTATTTTTCACACCTTTAAATGCTCCTCATATTTTTGACAACTTTTCATGCTCTTCATATTTTTCACACCTTTTCATGCTCCTCATATTATTGACACCTTTTCATGCTCTTCACATTTTTCACACCTTTATGCTCCTCGTATATTTCAGACCCTTTCATGCTCCTCGTATTTTTCAGACCTTTTCATGCTCCTTTTATTTTTCAGACCCTTTGATGCTCCTCGTATTTTTCAGACCTTTTCATGCTCCTCATATTTTTCACACCTTTTCATGCTCCTCGTATTTTTCACACCTTTTCATGCTGTTTGTATTTGTCACACCTTTTCAAGCTCTTCGTATTTTTCGGACCTTTTCATGCTCTTCGTGTTTTTCACACCTTTTCAGGCTGTTCTTATTTTTCATACATTTTCATGCTCTTCGAGTTTTTCACACCTTTTCATGCTCTCGTATTTTTCAGACCTTTTCAAGCTCCTCATATTTTTCACACCTTTTCATGTTATACATATTTTTCACACCGTTACATCCTCCTCATATTTTTCATGCAGATTCATGCTCGTCATATTTTTCACACCTTTATATGTTCCTCATATTTTTGACACCTTTTCATACTCTTCATATTTTATACACCTTTTCATTCTCCTCATATTTTTGACACCTTTTCAAGCTCCACATATTTTTCAGACCTTTTCATGCTCCTCGTATTTTTCACACCTTTTCATGCTCTTCATATTTTCACGCCTTTCCATCTCCTCAAATTTTTCATGTTCTTCATATTTTTCACAGGTTTTTTAGCTCCTCATATTTTTCAGATCTATTCATGCTCTACCTATTTTTCAGGCGTTTTCATGCTCCTCGAATTTTTCAGACCTTTTCATGGTCCTCGTATTTTTCACACCTTTTCATGCTCCTCGTATTTTTCACACATTTTCATGCTCCTCGTATTTTTCACACCTGTTTGTGCTCCTCGTATTTTTCATACCGTTTCATGCTCCTTATATTTTTTATACAAATTCATGCCCCTCTTATTCATCAACGTTTACATGCTACTCATATTTTTGACACCTTTTCATGCTCTTCATATTTTTCACACCGTTTCATGCTCCTCATATTTTTTATACAAATTCATGCTCCTCTTATTTTTCAACCTTTTCATGCTACTCGTATTTTTCACACCTTTTTGTGCTCCTTGTATTTTTCACACCTTTTCGTGGTCCTCATATTTTTCAGATCTTTTCGTGCTCTTCATATTTTTCACACCTTTTCGTGCTCCTTGTATCTTTCACACCTTTTCGTGGTCCTCATATTTTTCAGATCTTTTCGTGCTCTTCATATTTTTCACACCTTTTCGTGCTCTTCATATTTTTCAGACCATTTCAAGCTCTTCATATTTTTCAAACTTTTCAGGCTCTTCTTGTTTTTCAGACCTTTTCTTGCTCCTCGTATTTTTGACACCTTTTCATGCTCCTCATATTTTTCACTCCTTTTCGTTCTCCTCCTATTTTTCACACCTTTTCGTGCTCTTCATACTTTTCCAGACATTTATTCCTTGTTCTTCATATTTTTCACACCTTTTCAGGCTCTTCATATTTTTCAGACCTTTTTATGCTCCTCCAAATTCTCAGACCTTTTCATGCTCCTCAAATTTTTCACTCCTTTTCATGCTCCTCGAATTTTCACGCCTTTTCATGCTCTTCATATTTTTCACACCTTTTCATGCTCTTCATATTTTTCAACCTTTTCGGGCTCTTCATATTTTTCAGACCGATTCATGCTCCTCTAATTTTTCACACCTTTTCATGCAACTAATATCTTTCAGACCTCCTCATGCTCCTCGTATTTTTCACACCTTTTCATGCTCCTCGTATATTTCAGACCTTTTCGTGCTCCTCGTATTTTTCCCAACTTTTCTAGCTCCTCATATTTTTCAGACCTTTTCATGCTCCTCGTATATTTCAGACCTTTTCGTGCTCCTCGTATTTTTCCCAACTTTTCTAGCTCCTCATATTTTTCACACCCTTTCATGCTCCTCGTATATTTCAGACCTTTTCGTGCTCCTCGTATTTTTCCCAACTTTTCTAGCTCCTCATATTTTTCAGACCTTTTCATTGATGCTCCTCTATTTTTGCACCTTTTTTTCAGACTTTTCATATTTTTCAGACCTTTTCATGCTCCTTGTTATTCAGGACCCTTTTCATTCTCCTCGTTATTTTACACCTTTTCATGCTCCTTCCTTCTTTAAGACCTTTTTCAATGCTCCTCGTACTTTCTGAGACCCTTTTCTAACTCCTCGTATTTTTCAGACATTTCATGCTCCTTTGTGTTTTCATCCTCCAGCTCTTCGTATGTTTCACACCTTTTAATGCTCCTCGTTGTGTTTTTCAGACTTTTCTAATGTCTCTCGATTCACACCTTTTCATGCTCTCATATTTTTCCACTGTTTTCATCTCCTTTCATAATTGTTGACAGTTTTTTCCAATGCCTCCATATTTTTTCAGACCGTTTCATGCTCCTCATATTTTTTCAGACCGTTTCATGCTCCTCTTATTTTTCTCAGCTTTTCATGCTCCTCATATATTTCACACTTTTCATGCTCCTCATATTTTTCACACCGTTTCATGCTCCTCATATTTTTCATACTGATTCATGCTCCTCTTATTTTTCACACCTTTACATTCTATTCATATTTTTGACCCCTTTTCATGCTCTTCATATTTTTGACAAATTTACATGCTACTAATATTTTTGACACCTTTTCATGTTCCTTTTATTTTTCAGACCTTTTCATGCTCCTCGTATTTTTGTCACCTTTTCATGATCCTCGTATTTTTCAGACCTTTTCATGCTCCTAGTATTTTTGAGACCTTTTCCTGCCCCTTGTTTTTTTCAGACCTTTCCATGCTCCTCGTATTTTTCAGACCTTTTCATGCTCCTCCTATTTTTCAGACCTTTTCATGCTCCTCGTATTTTTCAGAGCGTTTCATGGTCCTCCTATTTTGCAGGCCTTTTCATGCTCCTCCTATTTTTCAGACCTTTACATGCTCCTCCTATTTTTCAGACATTTTCATGCTCCTCCTGTTTTTCAGGCCTTTTCATGCTCCTCGTATTTTTCACACCTTTTCAGGCTCCTCGTATTTTTCACACCTTTTCATGCTCTTCATATTTTTCAGAACTTTTCATGCTCTTCGTGTTTTTCACACCTTTTCATGCTCTTCATATTTTCCAAACCTTTTCATGCTCTGCATATTTTTCACACCTTTTCATGCTCTTCATTTTTTTCACTCCATTTAATGCTCCTCATATTTTTGACAGCTTTTCATGCTCCTCATATATTTCAGACCGTTTCATGCTCCTCATATTTTTCAGACCATTTCATTCTTTTCATATATTTCACACCGTTTCAGGTTCCTCATATTTTTCATACAGATTCATGGTCCTCTTATTTTTCACACCTTTACCTGATACTCATATTTTGACAACTTTTCATGCTCTTCATATTTTTGACACCTTTTCATGCTCCTCGTATTTTTCAGTCCTTCTCATCCTCCTCATATTTTTCAGACCTTTTAATGCTCTCGTATTTTTCAGACCTTTTCATGCCCTCGTGTTTTTTAGACCATTTCATACTCCTTGTATTTTTCAGACCTTTTCATGCTCCTCGTATTTTTCAGACCTTTGCATACTCCTCATATTTATCACACCTTTTCTTGCTCTTCATATTTTTCACACCATTTCATACTCCGCATATTTTGCATACAGATTCATGCTCCTCATATTTTTCAAACCTTTACATGTTTCTCATATTTTTGACACCTTTTCATACTCTTGATATTTTTCAGACGTTTACATGCTCCTCGTATTTTTGAGACCGTTTCATGCTCCTTGTATTTTTCAGACATGTTCATGCTCTTCACATATTTCACACCGTTTCATGCTCCTCATATTTTTCATACAGTTTCATGCTCCTCGTATTTTTCAGACCATTTCATGCTCCTCGTATTTTTCAGACCTTTTCATGCTCCTCGTATATTTCAGACATTTTCATGCTCTTCATATTTTTCACACCGTTTCATGCTCCTCATAATTTTCATACAGTTTTATGCTCCTCATATTTTTCAGACCTTTTCATGCTCCTAGTATTTTTGAGACCTTTTCATGCTCCTCGTATTTTTGAAACCTTTTCATGCTCCTCGTATTTTTGAGACTTTTTCATGCTCTTCATATTTTTCACACCGTTTCATGCTCTTCATGTTTTTCATACAGTTTCATGCTCCTCATATTTTTCACACCTTTTGATGCTCCTTATATTTTTCACACCTTTTCATGCTCTTCATATTTTTCACAGTTTTCATGCTCCTCATATTTTTCGGACAGTTTCATGCTCCTCATATTTTTCACACCTTTACATGCTCCACATATATTTGATACCTTTTCATGCTCTTCATATTTTTCATACCTTTTGATGCTCCTCATACTTTTGACAGCTTTTCATGCTCTTCTTATTTTTCAGACCTTTTCATGCTCCTCGTATTTTTCACAACTTTTCATGCTCTTCGTGTTTTTCACACCTTTTCATGAATTCGTATTTTTCACACCTTTTCATGCTCTTCTTATTTTTCAGACCTTTTCATTCTCTTGATATTTTTCTCAGCTTTTCATGCTCCTCATATTTTTCACACCTTTTAATGCCCCTCATATTTTTCACACCTTTTCATGCTCTTCATATTTTTCACACCTTTTCATGCTCCTCATATTTTTTCATACAGATTCATGCTCCTCTTATTTTTCACACCTTTACATGCTACTCATATTTTTGACACCTTTTCATGCTCTTCATATTTTTGACATCTTTGCATGCTACTCATATTTTTGACACCTTTTCAGACTCTTCATATTTTTCAGACGTTTTCATGCTCCTTGTATTTTTCAGACCTTTTCATGCTCCTCGTATTTTTCACACCTTTTCATGCTCCTTGTATTTTTCAGACCTTTTCATGCTCCTCGTATTTTTCACACCTTTTCATGCTCCTCGTATTTTTCACACTTTTTCATGCTCCTCGAATATTTCACACCTTTTCATGCTTCTCGTATTTTTCACAACTTTTCATGCTCCTCGTATTTTTCACACTTTTTCATGCTCCTCGTATATTTCACACCTTTTCATGCTTCTCGTATTTTTCACACCTTTTCATGCTCCTCGTATTTTTCACACTTTTTCATGCTCCTCGTATATTTTACACCTTTTCATGCTCCTCATATTTTTCAGACCTTTTCATGCTCCTCGTATTTTTCAGAGTTTTCATGCTACTCGTATTTTTCACAATTTTTCATGCTCTTCGTATTTGTCACACCTTTTCAAGCTCTCCGTTTTTTTCACACCTTTTGATGCTCTTCTGGTTTTTCACACCTTTTCAGGCTCTTCGTCTTTTTCACACCTTTTCATGCCCTTCGTATTGTTCACACCTTTTCATGCTCTTCATATTTTTCAGACCTTTCATGCTCTTGATATTTTTCTCAGCTTTTCATGCTCTTCTTGTTTTTCACAGCCTTTCATGCTCTCGTATTTTTCACACCTTTTCAAGCTCCTCATATTTTTGACACCTTTTCATGCTCCTTTTATTTTTCAGACCTATTCATGCTCCTCGTATTTTTCAGACCTTTTCACGCTCCTCGTAATTTTCAGACCTTTTCATGCTCCTCATATTTCTCACACCTTTTATTGCCCCTCATATATTTTACACCTTTTGTAGCTCTTCATATTTTTCACACCGTCATGCTCTTCATAATTTGAAACCCTTTCATGCTCCTCATATTTTGGACACCTTTTCATTCTACTCATATTTTTCAGACCGTTTCATGCTCCTCATATATTTCAGACCATTTCAAGCTCTTCATATATTTCACACCTTTACATGCTCCTCATATTTTTGACACCTTTTCATGCTCTAAATATTTTTCAGACCATTTCATGCTCCTCATATTTTTGACATTTTTTCATGCTCTTCATATTTTTCAGACCTTTTCATGCTCCTCATATTTTTCAGACCTTTCCATGCTCCTCCTATTTTTCAGACCTTTTCATGCTCCTCGTATTTTTCAGAGCTTTTCATGCTCCTCCTATTTTCCAAGCCTTTTCATGCTCCTCCTGTTTTTCAGACCTTTTCATGCTCCTCCTATTTTTCAGACATTTTCATGCTCCTCCTGTTTTTCAGTCCTTTTCATGTTCCTTGTATTTTTCACACCTTTTCATGTTCTTCATATTTTTCAGAACTTTTCATGCTTTTCGTGTTTTTCACACCTTTTCATGCTCTTCATATTTTCCACATATTTTCATGCTCTTCATTTTTTTCACACCATTTAATGCTCCTCATATTTTTGACAGCTTTTATGCTCCTCATATATTTCAGACCATTTCATGCTCCTCATATTTTTCAGACCATTTCATTCTTTTCATATTTTTCACACCGTTTCAGGTTCCTCATATTTTTCATACAGATTCATGCTCCTCTTATTTTTCACACCTTTACCTGCTACTCGTATTTTGACACCTTTCATGCTCCTCATATTTTTGTCACCTTTTCATGCTCCTCGTATTTTTCAGACCTTCTCATCCTCCTCATATTTTTCAGACCTTTTAATGCTCTCGTATTTTTCAGACCTTTTCATGCTCCTCGTGGTTTTTAGACCATTTCATACTCTTTGTATTTTTCAGACCTTCATGCTCCTCGTATTTTTCAGACCTTTTCATGCTCCTCGTACTTTTCACACCTTTTCATGCTCCTAGTATATTTCACACCTTTTCATGCTTCTGGTATTTTTCACAACTTTTCATGCTCTTCGTATTTGTCACATCTTTTCATCCTCTTTGAATTTTTCATACGTTTTCATGCTCTTCATATTCCTCAGACCTTTTCATGCTCTTGATATTTTTCACACCTTTTCATGCCCTTCGTGTTTTTCACATCTTTCATGCTCTTGATATTTTTCACACCTTTTCATGCTCTTCCTATTTTTCAGACCTTTTCATGCTCTTGATATTTTTCACACCTTTGCATGCCCTTTGTGTTTTTCACACATTTCATGCTCTTCATAATTTTTACACCTTTTCATGCTCCTCATATTTTTCACACCTTTTCATGCTCTTCATATTTTGCACACCTTTTCATGCTCCTCATATTTTTTATACAAATTCATGCTCCTCTTATTTTTCAACCTTTACATGCTACTCATATTTTTGACACCGTTTCATGCTCTTCATATTTTTGACACCTTTTCATGCTCCCCATATTTTTGACACATTTTCATGCTCTACATATTTTTCAGACCTTTTCATGCTCGTCGTATTTTTCACAACTTTACATGCTCTTCGTTTTTGTCACACCTTTTCAAGCTCTTCATATTTTTCACACCTTTTCATGCTCTTCGTGTTTTTCACACCTTTTCATGCTCTTCATATTTTTGACACGTTTTCATGCTTTTCGTATTTTTCAGACCTTTACATGCTCTTGATATTTTTCACAGCTTTCCATGCTCTTCCTGTTGTTCACTCCATTTCATGATCTCTTGTTTTTCAGAGTGTTTCATGCTCCTCATATTTTTCACACCTTTTCATGATCTTCATATTTTTCACCCCGTTTCATCCTCCTGTAATTTTTCATACAGTTTCATGCTCCTCATATTTTTCACACCTTTGCATGCTTCTCATATTTTCGACACCTTTTAATGCTCCTCATATTTTTGACAGCTTATCATGCTCTTCATATTTTTCAGACCTTTTCATGGTTTCGATAATTTTCACACCGTTTCATGTTACTCGTATTTTTCACACCTTTTCTTGCACCTCGTTTTTGCAGACCATTTCCTGCTCGTCGTATTTTTCACACCTTTTCATGTTCCTCATATTTTTCACACCTTTTCATGCTCCTCATATTTTTCACACCTTTTCATGCTCCTCGTATTTTACACAACTTTTCATGCTCCTCGTATTTTTCACAACCTTTCAAGCTCTTCGTATTTGTCACACCTTTTCATGCTCTTCTTATTTTCCACATTTTTACATGCTCTGCATGTTTTTCACACCTTTTCATGCTCTTCTTATTTTTCACATTTTTTCATGCTCTTCATATTTTTCACACCTTTTCATGATCTTCATATATTTCAGACCTTTTCATGCTTTTTATATTTTTCACACCTTTTCATGCTCTCGTATTTTACAGACATTTTAATGCTCCTCGTACTTTTCACACCTTTTCATGCTCCTAGTATTTTTCACACCTTTTCATGCTCCTGGTATTTTGCACAACTTTTCATGCTCTTTGAATTTTTCATACCTTTTCATGCTCTTCATATTCCTCAGACCTTTTCATGCTCTTGATACTTTTCACACCTTTTCATGCCCTTCGTGTTTTTCACATCTTTCATGCTCATGATATTTTTCACACCTTTTCATGCACCTCGTTTTTTCACACCTTTTCATGCTCCTCATATTTTTCACACCTTTTATTGCTCCTCGTGTATTTCAGACCTTTTTATGCTTCTCGTATTTTGCAGACCTTTCCATGCTCTTCGTATTTTTCAAACCTTTTCATGCTCTTCGTGTTTTTCACACCTTTTCATGCTCTTCGTATGTTTCCCACCGTTTCATGCTCGTCATATTTTTCACACCTTTTCATGCTCTTCACTTTTTTACACCATTTTATGCTCCACATATTTTTGACAGTTTTCATGCCCCTCATATTTCTCAGACAGTTTCCTGCTCCTCATATTTTTCAGACCGTTTCATGCTCTTGATATTTTTCACACCTTTTCATGGTCTTCATATTTTTCACAACTTTTCATGCTCCTCATATTTGTGAAATCTTTTGAAGCTCTTCATATTTTTCACACCTTTTCATGCTCCTCATATTTTTCACACCTTTTCATCCTCCTCATATTTTTGACACCTTTTAATGTTCATGTTTTTCAGACCTTTACATGCTCCTCATATTTTTGACACCTTTTCATGCTCTTCACATTTTCTACACCGTTTCATGCTCCTCATATTTTTGACACATTTTCATGCTCTTCATATTTTTCACACCTTTTCATTCTCCTCATATTTTTGACACCTGTTCATGCTCTACATATTTTTCAGACCTTTTCATGTGCCTCGTATTTTTAAGATGTTTTCATGCTCCTCGTATTTTTCAGACCTTTTCATGCTCTTCGTATTTGTCACGCCTTTTCATGCTCTTCTTATTTTCCACACTTTTACATGCTCTTCATATTTTTCACACCTTTTCATGCTCTTCATATTTTTCAGACCTTTTCATGCTTTTTATATTTTTCAAAGCTTTTCATGCTCTTCGTGTTTTTCACACCTTTTCATGCTCTCGTATTTTTCAGACATTTTAATGCTCCTCGTACTTTTCACACCTTTTCATGCTCCTAGTATTTATCACACCTTTTCATGTTCCTAGTATTTTTCACACCTTTTCATGCTCCTGGTATTTTTCACAACTTTTCATGCTCTTCGTATTTTTCACATCTTTTCATCCTCTTTGAATATTTCATACCTTTTCATGCTCTTCATATTCCTCAGACCTTTTCATGCTCTTTATATTTTTCACACCTTTTCATGCCCTTCGTGTTTTTCACACATTTCATGCTCTTCATATTTTTTGCACCTTTTCATGCTCCTCATATTTTTCACACCTTTTCATGCTCTTCATATTTTTCACACCGTTTCATGCTCCTCATGTTTTTTATACAAATTCATGCTCCTCTTATTTTTCAACCTTTACATGCTACTCATATTTTTGACACCGTTTCATGCTCTTCATATTTTTGACACCTTTTCATGCTCCCCATATTTTTGACACTTTTTCATGCTCTACATATTTTTCAGACCTTTTCATGCTCGTCGTATTTTTCAGACGTCTTCATGCTCCTCGTATTTTTCAGACGTTTTCATGGTCCTCGGATTTTTCACAACTGTACATGCTCTTCGTATTTGTCACACCTTTTCAAGCTCTTCGTATTTTTCACACCTTTTCATGCTCTTCGTGTTTTTCACACCTTTTCATGCTCTTCATATTTTTGACACCTTTTCATGCTCTTCATATTTTTCAGACCTTTTCATGCTCTTGATATTTTTCACACCTTTTCATGCCCTTCGTGTTTTTCACACATTTCATGCTCTTCATATTTTTTACACCTTTTCATGCTCCTCATATTTTTCACACCTTGTCATGCTCTTCATATTTTTCACACCGTTTCATGCTCCTCATATATTTTATACAAATTCATGCTCCTCTTATTTTTCAACCTTTACATGCTACTCACATTTTTGACACCTTTTCATCCTCTTCATATTTTTGACACCTTTTCTTGCTCCCCATATTTTTGACACTTTTTCATGCTCTACATATTTTTCAGACCTTTTGATGCTCGTCGTATTTTTCAGACGTCTTCATGCTCCTCGTATTTTTCAGACCTTTTCTTGCTCTTCGTATTTTTCACAACTTTACATGCTCTTCGTATTTGTCACACCTTTTCAAGCTCTTCCTATTTTTCACACCTTTTCATGCTCGTCGTGTTTTTCACACCTTTTCAGGCTCTTCGTATTTTTCACACCTTTTCATGCTCTTCATATTTTTGACACTTTTTCATGCTTTTCATATTTTTCAGACCTTTTCATGCTCTTGATATTTTTCACAGCTTTCCATGCTCTTCGTGTTGTTCACTCCATTTCATGATCTCGTGTTTTTCAGAGTGTTTCATGCTCTTCATATTTTTCACAACTTTTCATGATCTTCATATTTTTCACACCGTTTCATCCTCCTCTAATTTTTCATACAGTTTCATGCTCCTCATAATTTTCACACCTTTATATGCTTCTCATATTTTCGACACCTTTTAATGCTCCTCATATTTTTGACACCTTATCATGCTCTTCATATTTTTCAGACCTTTTCATGCTTTTGATAATTTTCACACCTTTTCCTGCTCTTCATATATTTCACACCTTTTCCTGCTCTTCGTATATTTCACACCTTTTCATGCTCCTCGTATTTTTCAGAGCTTTTCTTGCTCCTCGTATTTTTGAGACCTTTAAAGGCTCCTCTTAATATTCAGATCTTTTCATGGTCCTCATTTTTTCACACCATTTCATGCTCCTCTTATTTTTCACTCCGTTTCATGCTCCTCATATTTTTCATTCCCTTTCATGCTGTTCAAATTTTTCACAAATTTTCATGCTCCTCGTATTTTACACATCTTTTCATGCTCCTCATATACTTCACACCTTTTCATGCTCCTCGTATTTTTAAGACGATTTCATACTCCTCATAATTTACACACCTTTTCATGCTCTTCATATTTTACACACCGTTCATGCTTTCCCTTTTTTCAAAAAATTTTCATACAGATTTATGCTCCTCATATTTTTCACCCTTTACATGCTTCTCATATTTTGACACCTTTCATGCCTCCTTCATATTTTTCACACCTTTTCATCTCCTCATATTTTGACACCTGTTCATTGCTTCTACATATTTCAGACCCTCTTTTTTTCATCTGTGGTCCTTAGGTATTTGTTCAACGTTTTTCATGCTCCTCGTATTTTTCACACCTTTTCATGCTCCTCATATTTTTGACACCTTTTCATGCTCTTCTTATTTTCCACACTTTTACATGCTCTGCATGTTTTTCACACCTTTTCATGCTCTTCTTATTTTTCACATTTTTTCATGCTCTTCATATTTTTCACACATTTTCATGCTCTTCATATTTTTCAGACCTTTTCATGCTTTTTATATTTTTCACAGCTTTTCATGCTCTTCGTGTTTTTCACACCTTTTCATGCTCTCGTATTTTTGACTTTTTAATGCTCCTCGTACTTTTCACACCTTTTCATGCTCCTAGTATTTTTCACACCTTTTCATGCTCTCGTATTTTTCAGACTTTTTAATGCTCCTCGTACTTTTCACACATTTCCATGCTCCTAGTATTTTTTACACCTTTTCATGCTCCTGGTATTTTTCACAACTTTTCATGCTCTTCGTATTTTTCACATCTTTTCACGCTCTTTGAATTTTTCATACCTTTTCATGCTGTTCATATTCCTCAGACCTTTTCATGCTCTTGATATTTTTCACACCTTTTCATGCCCTTCGTGATTTTCACATCTTTCATGCTCTTCATATTTTTCAGACCTTTTCATGGTCTTGATATTTTTCACACCTTTGCATGCCCTTCGTGTTTTTCACACATTTCATGCTCTTCATATTTTTTACACCTTTTCATGCTCCTCATATTTTTCACACCTTTTCAAGCTCTTCATATTTTTCACACCGTTTCATGCTCCTCATATTTTTTATACAAATTCATGCTCCTCTTATTTTTCAACCTTTACATGCTACTCATATTTTTGACACCGTTTCATGCTCTTCATATTTTTGACACCGTTTCATGCTCCCCATATTTTTGACACTTTTTCATGCTCCTCGTATTTTTCAGACCTTTTCATGCTCTTCATATTTGTCACACCTTTTCATGCTCTTCTTATTTTTCACATTTTTTCATGCTCTTCATATTT
>NC_057399.1:64626374-64655665 GCF_019320065.1 Cervus canadensis | reverse complement strand
GACCTTCATGCTCCTCGTATTTTTCAGACCTTTTCATGCTCCTCGTACTTTTCACACCTTTTCATGCTCCTAGTATATTTCACACCTTTTCATGCTTCTGGTATTTTTCACAACTTTTCATGCTCTTCGTATTTGTCACATCTTTTCATCCTCTTTGAATTTTTCATACGTTTTCATGCTCTTCATATTCCTCAGACCTTTTCATGCTCTTGATATTTTTCACACCTTTTCATGCCCTTCGTGTTTTTCACATCTTTCATGCTCTTGATATTTTTCACACCTTTTCATGCTCTTCCTATTTTTCAGACCTTTTCATGCTCTTGATATTTTTCACACCTTTGCATGCCCTTTGTGTTTTTCACACATTTCATGCTCTTCATAATTTTTACACCTTTTCATGCTCCTCATATTTTTCACACCTTTTCATGCTCTTCATATTTTGCACACCTTTTCATGCTCCTCATATTTTTTATACAAATTCATGCTCCTCTTATTTTTCAACCTTTACATGCTACTCATATTTTTGACACCGTTTCATGCTCTTCATATTTTTGACACCTTTTCATGCTCCCCATATTTTTGACACATTTTCATGCTCTACATATTTTTCAGACCTTTTCATGCTCGTCGTATTTTTCACAACTTTACATGCTCTTCGTTTTTGTCACACCTTTTCAAGCTCTTCATATTTTTCACACCTTTTCATGCTCTTCGTGTTTTTCACACCTTTTCATGCTCTTCATATTTTTGACACGTTTTCATGCTTTTCGTATTTTTCAGACCTTTACATGCTCTTGATATTTTTCACAGCTTTCCATGCTCTTCCTGTTGTTCACTCCATTTCATGATCTCTTGTTTTTCAGAGTGTTTCATGCTCCTCATATTTTTCACACCTTTTCATGATCTTCATATTTTTCACCCCGTTTCATCCTCCTGTAATTTTTCATACAGTTTCATGCTCCTCATATTTTTCACACCTTTGCATGCTTCTCATATTTTCGACACCTTTTAATGCTCCTCATATTTTTGACAGCTTATCATGCTCTTCATATTTTTCAGACCTTTTCATGGTTTCGATAATTTTCACACCGTTTCATGTTACTCGTATTTTTCACACCTTTTCTTGCACCTCGTTTTTGCAGACCATTTCCTGCTCGTCGTATTTTTCACACCTTTTCATGTTCCTCATATTTTTCACACCTTTTCATGCTCCTCATATTTTTCACACCTTTTCATGCTCCTCGTATTTTACACAACTTTTCATGCTCCTCGTATTTTTCACAACCTGCATGTTTTTCACACCTTTTCATGCTCTTCTTATTTTTCACATTTTTTCATGCTCTTCATATTTTTCACACCTTTTCATGATCTTCATATATTTCAGACCTTTTCATGCTTTTTATATTTTTCACACCTTTTCATGCTCTCGTATTTTACAGACATTTTAATGCTCCTCGTACTTTTCACACCTTTTCATGCTCCTAGTATTTTTCACACCTTTTCATGCTCCTGGTATTTTGCACAACTTTTCATGCTCTTTGAATTTTTCATACCTTTTCATGCTCTTCATATTCCTCAGACCTTTTCATGCTCTTGATACTTTTCACACCTTTTCATGCCCTTCGTGTTTTTCACATCTTTCATGCTCATGATATTTTTCACACCTTTTCATGCACCTCGTTTTTTCACACCTTTTCATGCTCCTCATATTTTTCACACCTTTTATTGCTCCTCGTGTATTTCAGACCTTTTTATGCTTCTCGTATTTTGCAGACCTTTCCATGCTCTTCGTATTTTTCAAACCTTTTCATGCTCTTCGTGTTTTTCACACCTTTTCATGCTCTTCGTATGTTTCCCACCGTTTCATGCTCGTCATATTTTTCACACCTTTTCATGCTCTTCACTTTTTTACACCATTTTATGCTCCACATATTTTTGACAGTTTTCATGCCCCTCATATTTCTCAGACAGTTTCCTGCTCCTCATATTTTTCAGACCGTTTCATGCTCTTGATATTTTTCACACCTTTTCATGGTCTTCATATTTTTCACAACTTTTCATGCTCCTCATATTTGTGAAATCTTTTGAAGCTCTTCATATTTTTCACACCTTTTCATGCTCCTCATATTTTTCACACCTTTTCATCCTCCTCATATTTTTGACACCTTTTAATGTTCATGTTTTTCAGACCTTTACATGCTCCTCATATTTTTGACACCTTTTCATGCTCTTCACATTTTCTACACCGTTTCATGCTCCTCATATTTTTGACACATTTTCATGCTCTTCATATTTTTCACACCTTTTCATTCTCCTCATATTTTTGACACCTGTTCATGCTCTACATATTTTTCAGACCTTTTCATGTGCCTCGTATTTTTAAGATGTTTTCATGCTCCTCGTATTTTTCAGACCTTTTCATGCTCTTCGTATTTGTCACGCCTTTTCATGCTCTTCTTATTTTCCACACTTTTACATGCTCTTCATATTTTTCACACCTTTTCATGCTCTTCATATTTTTCAGACCTTTTCATGCTTTTTATATTTTTCAAAGCTTTTCATGCTCTTCGTGTTTTTCACACCTTTTCATGCTCTCGTATTTTTCAGACATTTTAATGCTCCTCGTACTTTTCACACCTTTTCATGCTCCTAGTATTTATCACACCTTTTCATGTTCCTAGTATTTTTCACACCTTTTCATGCTCCTGGTATTTTTCACAGCTTTTCATGCTCTTCGTATTTTTCACATCTTTTCATCCTCTTTGAATATTTCATACCTTTTCATGCTCTTCATATTCCTGAGACCTTTTCATGCTCTTTATATTTTTCACACCTTTTCATGCCCTTCGTGGTTTTCACACATTTCATGCTCTTCATATTTTTTGCACCTTTTCATGCTCCTCGTACTTTTCACACTTTTACATGCTCTTCATATTTTTCACACCTTTTCATGCTCTTCATATTTTTCAGACCTTTTCATGCTTTTTATATTTTTCAAAGCTTTTCATGCTCTTCGTGTTTTTCACACATTTCATGCTCTTCATATTTTTTACACCTTTTCATTTTCCTCATATTTTTCACACCTTTTCATCCTCTTCATTTTTTCACACCGTTTCATGCTCCTCATATTTTTTATACAAATTCATGCTCCTCTTATTTTTCAACCTTTACATGCTACTCATATTTTTGACACCGTTTCATGCTCTTCATATTTTTGACACCGTTTCATGCTCCCCATATTTTTGACACTTTTTCATGCTACTCGTATTTTTCAGACCTTTTCATGCTCTTCATATTTATGACACCTTTTCATGCTCTTCTTATTTTTCACATTTTTTCATGCTCTTCATATTTTTCACACCTTTTCATGCTCTTCATATTTTCAGACCTTTTCATGCCTTTTATATTTTTCACAGCTTTTCATGCTCTTCGTGTTTTTCACACCTTTTCATGCTCTCGTATTTTTCAGACATTTTAATGCTCCTCATACTCTTCACACCTTTTCATGCTCTTCGTTTTTTTTTTCACACCTTTTCAGGCTCTTCGTATTTTTCACACGTTTTCATGCTCCTCATTTTTTTGCCAACATTTCATGCTCCTAATATTTTTCTTACCTTTTCAGGCTCCTCGTATTTTTCAGACCTTTTCATTCTCTTTATATTTTTCACCCTTTTTCATGCTCTTCGTATTTTTCACGCCTTTTCATGCTCCTGGTATTTTTCACAACTTTACATGATCTTCGTATTAGTCACACCTTTTCAAGCTCTTTGTATTTTTCACATCTTTGCATGCTCTGCGTGTTTTTCACACCTTTTCAGGCTCTTCGTATTTTTCACACCTTTTCATGCTCTTCATATTTTTGACACGTTTTCATGCTTTTCATATTTTTCAGACCTTTTCATGCTCTTGATATTCTTCACAGCTTTCCATGCTCTTCGTGTTGTTCACTCCATTTCATGATCTCGTGTTTTTCAGAGTGTTTCATGCTCTTCATATTTTTCACAACTTTTCATGATCTTCATATTTTTCACACCGTTTCATCCTCCTCTAATTTTTCTTACAGTTTCATGCTCCTCATAATTTTCACACCTTTACATGCTTCTCATATTTTCAACACCTTTTAATGCTCCTCATATTTTTGACACCTTATCATGCTCTTCATATTTTTCAGACCTTTTCATGCTTTTGATAATTTTCACACCTTTTCCTGCTCTTCATATATTTCACACCTTTTCCTGCTCTTTGTATTTTTCACACCTCTTTATGTTCCTTATATTATTGACACCTTTTCATGCTCTTCATATTTCTCAGACCTTTTCATGGTTTTGATAATTTTCACACCTTTTTATGCACCTCGTTTTTTCAGACCATTTCATGCTCCTCGTATTTTTCACACCTTTTCATGCTCCTTGTATTTTTCACACCTTTTCATGCTCCTCATATTTTTCACACCTTTTCTTGCTCCTCGTATATTTCAGACCTTTTCATGCTTCTCGTATTTTGCAGACCTTTTCATGTTCTTCGTATTTTTCAAACCTTTTCATGCTCTTCGGGTTTCTCACACCTTTTCCTGCTCTTCGAATTTTTCAGGCCGTTTCATGCTCTTGATATTTTTCACACCTTTTCATGCTCTTCGTATATTTCCCACCGTTTCATGCTCATCATATTTTTCACACCTTTTCATGCTCTTCACTTTTTTCACACCATTTCATGCTCCACATATTTTTGACAGTTTTTCATGCCCCTCATATTTTTCAGACAGTTTCCTTCTCCTCATATTTTTCAGACCGTTTCATGCTCTTGATATTTTTCACACCTTTTCATGGTCTTCATATTTTTCACACCTTTTCATGCTCCTCATATTTTTCACACCTTTTCATGCTGCTCATATTTTTGAAATATTTTGAAGCTCTTAATATTTTTCACACCTTTCCATGCTCCTCATATTTTTCACACCTTTTCATGCTCCTCATATTTTTGACACCTTTTCATGCTCTTCACATTTTCCACACCGTTTCATGCTCCTCATATTTTTGACACCTTTTCATGCTCTTCATATTTTCCACACCTTTTCATTCTCCTCATATTTTTGACACCTGTTCATGCTCTGCATATTTTTCAGACCTTTTCATGTGCCTCATATTTTTAAGACGTTTTCATGCTCCTCGTATTTTTCAGACCTTTTCATGCTCTTCGTATTTGTCACACCTTTTCATGCTCTTCTTATTTTCCACACTTTTACATGCTCTGCATGTTTTTCACACCTTTTATGCTCTTCCTATTTTTCCCATTTTTTCATCCTCTTCATATTTTTCACACCTTTTCATGCTCTTCATATTTTTCAGACCTTTTCATGCTTTTTATATTTTTCACAGCTTTTCATGCCCTTCGTGTTTTTCACACCTTTTCATGCTCTCGTATTTTTCAGATTTTTTAATGCTCCTCTTACTTTTCACATCTTTTCATGCTCCTAGTATTTTTGACACCTTTTCATGCTCCTGGTATTTTTCACAACTTTTCATTCTCTTTGTATTTTTCACATCTTTTCATGCTCTTTGAAATTTTCATACCTTTTCATGCTCTTCATATTCCTCAGACCTTTTCATGCTCTTGATATTTTTCACACCTTTTCATGCCCTTCATGTTTTTCACATCTTTCATGCTCTTGATATGTTTCACACCTTTTCATGCTCTTCATATTTTTCAGACCTTTTCATGCTTTTTATATTTTTCACAGCTTTTCATGCTCTTCGTGTTTTTCACACCCTTTCATGCTCTCGTATTTTTCAGACATTTTAATGCTCCTCGTACTTTTCACACCTTTTCATGCTCCTAGTATTTTTCACAACTTTTCATGCTCTTCGTATTTGTCACACCTTTTCAAGCTCTTCGTATTTTTCACCCCTTTTCATGCTCTTCGTGTTTTTCCACACCTTTTCAGGCTCTTCGTATTTTTGACACCTTTTCATGCTCTTCATATTTTTGACACCTTTTCATGCTCTTCATATTTTTCAGACCTTTTCATGCTCTTGATATTTTTCACACCTTTGCATGCCCTTCGTGTTTTTCACACATTTCATGCTGTTCATATTTTTTACACCTTTTCATGCTCCTCATATTTTTCACACAGCTTTTCATGCTCTTCATATTTTTCACAATTTTACATGCTCTTCGTATTTGTACACCCTTTTCAGCTTCTTTGTATTTTTCACAGCTTTTCATGCTCTTCGTGTTTTTCACACCTTTTCACGCCTTCGTATTTTTCAGACTTTTCATGCCCTTCATATTTTTGACACGTTTTCCATGCTTTTCTATTTTCAGACCTTTTCATGCTCTTGATATTTTTCACAGTTTTCCATGCTTTCGTGTTGTTCACTCCATTTCATGATCTCGCGTTTTTTTCAAAAAAGTGTTTCAGCTTCTCATATTTTTCACACCTTTTCATGATCTTCATATTTTTCACACCGTTTTCATCTCCCTCTATTTTTTCATACAGTTTCATGCTCATCATTTTTTCACACCTTTTCATGCTCTTCACTTTTTTCACACCATTTCGTGCTCCACATATTTTTGACAGTTTTTTATGCCCCTCATATTTTTCTGACAGTTTCCTGCTCCTCATATTTTTCTGACCGTTTCATGCTCTTGATATTTTTCACACCTTTTCATGGTCTTCATATTTTCCACAACTTTTCATGCTCCTCATATTTTTGAAATCTTTTGAAGCTCTTCATATTTTTCACACCTTTTCATGCTCCTCATATTTTTGACACCTTTTCATGCTCCTCATATTTTTCACACCTTTACATGCTCCTCATATTTTTGACACCTTTTCATGCTCTTCACTTTTTCCACACCGTTTCATGCTCCTCATATTTTTGACACCTTTTCATGCTCTTCATATTTTCACACCTTTTCATTCATATTTTGACACCTGTTCATGCTCTACATATTTTTCAGACCTTTTTATGCTCCTCCAATTTCTCAGACCTTTTCATGCTCCTCGCATTTTTCAGACCTTTTCATGCTCTTCGTATTTGTCACACCTTTTCATGCTCTTTTTATTTTTCCACACTTTTACATGCTCTGCATGTTTTTCACACCTTTTCATGCTCTTTATATTTTTCAGACCTTTTCATGCTTTTTATATTTTTCACAGCTTTTCATGCTCTTCGTGTTTTTCACACCCTTTCATGCTCTCGTATTTTTCAGACATTTTAATGCTCCTCGTACTTTTCACACCTTTTCATGCTCCTAGTATTTTTCACACCTTTTCATGCTCCTGGTATTTTTCACAACTTTTCATGCTCTTCGTATTTTTCACATCTTTTCATGCTCTTTGAATTTTTCATACCATTTCATGCTCTTCATATACCTCAGACCTTTTCATGCTCTTGATATTTTTCACACCTTTGCATGCCCTTCGTGTTTTTCACACATTTCATGCTCTTCATATTTTTTACACCTTTTCATGCTCCTCATATTTTTCACACCTTTTCATGCTCTTCATATTTTTCATAGCGTTTCATGCTCCTCATATTTTTTATACAAATTCATGCTCCTCTTATTTTTCAACCTTTACATGCTACTCATATTTTGACACCTTTTCATGCTCCCCATATTTTTGACACTTTTTCATGCTCCTCGTATTTTTCAGACCTTTTCATGCTCTTCGTATTTGTCACACCTTTTCATGCTCTTCTTATTTTTCACATTTTTTCATGCTCTTCATATTTTTCACACCTTTTCATGCCCTTCATATTTTTCAGACCTTTTCATGCTTTTTATATTTTTCACAGCTTTTCATGCTCTTCGTGTTTTTCACAGCTTTTCATGCTCTCCTATTTTTCAGACATTTTAATGCTCCTCGTACTTTTCACACCTTTTCATGCTCCTAGTATTTTTCACAACTTTTCATGCCCTTCATATTTTTCAGACCTTTTCATGCTTTTTATATTTTTCACAGCTTTTCATGCTCTTCGTGTTTTTCACAGCTTTTCATGCTCTCCTATTTTTCAGACATTTTAATGCTCCTCGTACTTTTCACACCTTTTCATGCTGCTAGTATTTTTCACAACTTTTCATGCTCTTCGTATTTGTCACACCTTTTCAAGCTCTTCGTATTTTTCACCCCTTTTCATGCTCTTTGTGTTTTTCCACACCTTTTCAGGCTCTTCGTATTTTTCACACCTTTTCATGCTCTTCATATTTTTGACACCTTTTCATGCTCTTCATATTTTTCAGACCTTTTCATGCTCTTGATATTTTTCACACCTTTGCATGCCCTTCGTGTTTTTCACACATTTCATGCTGTTCATATTTTTTACACCTTTTCATGCTCCTCATATTTTTCACAGCTTTTCATGCTCTTCATATTTTTCACAATTTTACATGCTCTTCGTATTTGTCACACCTTTTCAAGCTCTTTGTATTTTTCACAGCTTTTCATGCTCTTCGTGTTTTTCACACCTTTTCACGCTCTTCGTATTTTTCAGACCTTTTCATGCCCTTCATATTTTTGACACGTTTTCATGCTTTTCATATTTTTCAGACCTTTTCATGCTCTTGATATTTTTCACAGTTTTCCATGCTCTTCGTGTTGTTCACTCCATTTCATGATCTCGTTTTTTTCAAAGTGTTTCATGCTTCTCATATTTTTCACACCTTTTCATGATCTTCATATTTTTCACACCGTTTCATCCTCCTCTAATTTTTCATACAGTTTCATGCTCATCATTTTTTCACACCTTTTCATGCTCTTCACTTTTTTCACACCATTTCGTGCTCCACATATTTTTGACAGTTTTTTATGCCCCTCATATTTTTCTGACAGTTTCCTGCTCCTCATATTTTTCTGACCGTTTCATGCTCTTGATATTTTTCACACCTTTTCATGGTCTTCATATTTTCCACAACTTTTCATGCTCCTCATATTTTTGAAATCTTTTGAAGCTCTTCATATTTTTCACACCTTTTCATGCTCCTCATATTTTTGACACCTTTTCATGCTCCTCATATTTTTCACACCTTTACATGCTCCTCATATTTTTGACACCTTTTCATGCTCTTCACTTTTTCCACACCGTTTCATGCTCCTCATATTTTTGACACCTTTTCATGCTCTTCATATTTTTCACACCTTTTCATTCTCCTCATATTTTTGACACCTGTTCATGCTCTACATATTTTTCAGACCTTTTTATGCTCCTCCAATTTCTCAGACCTTTTCATGCTCCTCGCATTTTTCAGACCTTTTCATGCTCTTCGTATTTGTCACACCTTTTCATGCTCTTTTTATTTTTCTACACTTTTACATGCTCTGCATGTTTGTCACACCTTTTCATGCTCTTTATATTTTTCAGACCTTTTCATGCTTTTTATATTTTTCACAGCTTTTCATGCTCTTCGTGTTTTTCACACCCTTTCATGCTCTCGTATTTTTCAGACATTTTAATGCTCCTCGTACTTTTCACACCTTTTCATGCTCCGAGTATTTTTCACAACTTTTCATGCTTCTGGTATTTTTCACAACTTTTCATAATCTTCGTATTTTTCACACCTTTTCATGCTCTTTGAATTTTTCATACCATTTCATGCTCTTCATGTACCTCAGACCTTTTCATGCTCTTGATATTTTTCACACCTTTGCATGCCCTTCGTGTTTTTCACACATTTAATGCTCTTCATATTTTTCACACCTTTTCATGCTCTTCATATTTTTCACACCATTTCATGCTCCTCATATTTTTTCTAGCGTTTTTCATGCTCCTCAATTTTTATACAAATTCATTGCTCTTCTTATTTTTCACTTTACATGCTACTCATATTTTGACACCTTTTCATGCTCCCATATTTTTGACACTTTTTCATGCTCCTCGTATTTTTCAGACCTTTTCATGCTCTTCGTATTTGTCACACCTTTTCATGCTCTTCTTATTTTTCAATTTTTTCATGCTCTTCATATTTTTCACACCTTTCATGCCCTTCATATTTTTCAGACCTTTTCATGCTTTTTATATTTTTCACAGCTTTTCATGCTCTTCGTGTTTTTCACAGCTTTTCATGCTCTCCTATTTTTCAGACATTTTAATGCTCCTCGTACTTTTCACACCTTTTCATGCTCCTAGTATTTTTCACAACTTTTCATGCCCTTCATATTTTTCAGACCTTTTCATGCTCACAGCTTCGTGTGTTTTTCACAGCTTTTCATGCTCTCCTATTTTTCAGACATTTTAATGCTCCTCGTATTTTCACACCTTTTCATGCTCCTAGTATTTTTCACAACTTTTCATGCTCTTCGTATTTGTCACACCTTTTCAAGCTCTTCGTATTTTTCACCCCTTTTCATGCTCTTCGTGTTTTTCACACCTTTTCAGGCTCTTCGTATTTTTGACACCTTTTCATGCTCTTCAATATTTTTGACACCTTTTCATGCTCTTCATATTTTTCAGACCTTTTCATGCTCTTGATATTTTTCACACCTTTGCATGCCCTTCGTGTTTTTCACACATTTCATGCTGTTCATATTTTTTACACCTTTTCATGCTCCTCATATTTTTCACAGCTTTTCATGCTCTTCATATTTTTCACAACTTTACATGCTCTTCGTATTTGTCACACCTTTTCAAGCTCTTTGTATTTTTCACACCTTTTCATGCTCTTCGTGTTTTTCACACCTTTTCAGGCTCTTCGTATTTTTCAGACCTTTTCATGCTCATCATATTTTTCACACCTTTTCATGCTCTTCACTTTTTTCACACCATTTCATGCGCCACATATTTTTGACAGTTTTTCATGCCCCTCATATTTTTCTGACAGTTTCCTGCTCCTCATATTTTTCTGACCGTTTCATGCTCTTGATATTTTTCACACCTTTTCATGGTCTTCATATTTTCCACAACTTTTCATGCTCCTCATATTTTTGAAATCTTTTGAAGCTCTTCATATTTTTCACACCTTTTCATGCTCCTCATATTTTTGACACCTTTTCATGCTCCTCATATTTTTCACACCTTTTTATGCTCCTCATATTTTTGACACCTTTTCATGCTCTTCACTTTTTCCACACCGTTTCATGCTCCTCATATTTTTGACACCTTTTCATGCTCTTCATATTTTTCACACCTTTTCATTCTCCTCATATTTTTGACACCTGTTCATGCTCTACATATTTTTCAGACCTTTTTATGCTCCTCCAATTTCTCAGACCTTTTCATGCTCCTCGCATTTTTCAGACCTTTTCATGCTCTTCGTATTTGTCACACCTTTTCATGCTCTTTTTATTTTTCCACACTTTTACATGCTCTGCATGTTTTTCACACCTTTTCATGCTCTTTATATTTTTCAGACCTTTTCATGCTTTTTATATTTTTCACAGCTTTTCATTCTCTTCGTGTTTTTCACACCCTTTCATGCTCTCGTATTTTTCAGACATTTTAATGCTCCTCATACTTTTCACACCTTTTCATGCTCCGAGTATTTTTCACAACTTTTCATGCTTTTGGTATTTTTCACAACTTTTCATAGTCTTCGTATTTTTCACATCTTTTCATGCTCTTTGAATTTTTCATACCATTTCATGCTCTTCATATACCTCAGACCTTTTCATGCTCTTGATATTTTTCACACCTTTGCATGCCCTTCGTGTTTTTCACACATTTCATGCTCTTCATATTTTTTACACCTTTTCATGCTCCTCATATTTTTGACACCTTTTCATGCTCTTCATATTTTTCACACCGTTTCATGCTCCTCATTATTTTTATACAAATTCATGCTCCTCTTATTTTTCAACCTTTACATGCTACTCATATTTTTGACACCGTTTCATGCTCTTCATATTTTTCACACATTTTCATGCTCCTCGTATTTTACACACCTTTTCATGCTCCTCATGTATTTCACACCTTTTCATGCTCCTCGTATTTTTAAGACGTTTTCATACTCCTCATAGTTTTCACACCTTTCATGATCTTCATATTTTTCAGACCTTTTCATGCTCTTCGTATTTTTCACACCTTCTCATGCTCTTCATATTTTTCACAACTTTCATGCTCCTCATTTTTTTCAGACCGTTTCATGCTCCTCATATTTTTCAGAAAGTTTTATGCTCCTCATATTTTTCAGACCGTTTCATGCTCCTCGTATTTTTCAGATCTTTTCATGCTCCTCCTATTTTCCACACCTTTTCATGCTGTTCATATTATTCACACCTTTCATGATCTTCATATTTTTCAGACCTTTTCATGCTCTTCGTATTTTTCACACCTTCTCATGCTCTTCGTATTTTTCACAACTTTCATGCTCCTCATATTTTTCAGACCGTTTCATGCTCCTCATATTTTTCACACCTTTTCATGCTCCTCATATTTTTCACACCTTTTCATGCTCTTCATATTGTTCACACCGTTTCATACTCTTCATATTTTTCATCCAGATTCATGCTCCTCATATTTTTCATACCTTTACTTGCTCCTCATATTTTTGACACCATTTCATGCTCCTCATATTTTTCAGACCGTTTCACGCCCTTCATAATTTCACACCATTTCATCCTCCTCATATTTTTGACACCTATTCATGCTCCTTATATTTTTCTGACCTTTTCATGCTCCTCGTATTTTTCAGTCCGTTTCATGCTCCTCTAATTTTTCACACATTTTCATGCTCCTCATATTTTTCAGACCTTTTCATGGTCCTCGTATTTTTCACACCTTTTCGTTCTCCTCCTATTTTTCACACCTTTTCATGCTCTTCATACTTTTCAGACATTTTCTTGTTCTTCATATTTTTCACACCTTTTCAGGCTCTTCATATATTTCAGACCTTTTCATGCTCCTCGTATTTTTCAGAACTTTTCATGCTCTGCATATTTTTCACACCTTTTCAGGCCCTTCATGTTTTTCAGACCTTTTCTTGCTCCTCTATATTTCAGAATATTTCATGCTCCTTGTATTTTTCACACCTTTTCATGCTCCTCGTATTTTTCACACCTCTTCATGCTCCTCGTATTTTTCACCCCTTTTCATGCTATTCGTATTTTTCACTTCTTTTCATGGTCTTTGTATTTTTCACACCTTTTCATTCTCCTCGTATTTTTCACATCTTTTCATGCTCCTCGTATTTTTCAGAACATTTCAGGTTCCTCGTATTTTCCAGACCTTTTCATGCTCCTCGTATTTTTCACAACTTTTCAAACTCTTCGTATTTGTCACACCCTTTCATGCTCCTCGTATTTTTCACAGCTTTTCATGCTCTTCGGATTTGTCACACCTTTTCAAGCTCTTCGTATTTTTCACACCGTTTCATGCTCTTTGTGTTTTTCACACCTTTTCAGACTCTTCGTATTTTTCACAGCTTTTCTTGCTCTTCATATTTTTCACACCTCTACACGCTCCTGATATTTTTGACACCTTTTCATGCTCTTCATATATTGAAGTCCTTTTCATTCTGCTCCTATTTTGCAGACCTTTTAATGCTCCTCGTACTTATCAGACCATTTCATGCTCCTCGTATTTTTCAGACCTTTTCATGCTCCTCGTATTTTTCAGACCTTCTCATGCTCTTCGTATTTTTCACAACTTTTCATGCTCCTCATTTTTTTTCAGACCGTTTCATGCTCCTCATATTTTTCAGACAGGTTCATGCTCCTCATATTTTTCAGACCGTTTCATGCTCCTCGTATTTTTCAGATCTTTTCATGCTCCTCGTATGTTCCACACCTTTTCATGCTATTCATATTATTCACACCTTTTCATGCTTTTCATATTTTTCAGACCTTTTCATGCTCCTCATATTTTTAACACCATTTCATGCTCCTCATATTTTTCAGACCTTTTCATGGTCCTCCTATATTTCAGAACTTTTCATGCTCCTCAATTTTTTCAGACCGTTTCATGCTCCTCATATTTTTCACACCTTTTCATGCTCCTCATATTTTTCACACCTTTTCATGCTCCTCGTATTTTCACAACGTTTCATACTCCTCATATTTTTCATCCAGATACATGCTTCTCATATTTTTGATACCTTTTCATGCTCCTCATATTTTTCAGACCGTTTCATGCTCCTCGTATTTTTCAGACCTTTTTGGGCTCCTCGTATTTTTCACATCTTTTCGTGCTCCTCATATTTTTCACAATTTTTCATGATCCTCGTATTTTTCACAACTTTTCGTGCTCCTCATATTTTTCAACACCTTTTCATGCTCCTCGTGTTCTTCACAGCTTTTCATGCTCCTCATATTTTTCACACCTTTTCATGCTCCTCGAATTCTTCACACCTTTTCATGCTCCTCGTATTTTTCACAACATTTCATGCTCCTCACATTTTTCACAACTTTTCGTGCTCCTCTTATTGTCACACCTTTTCATGCTCTTCATATTTTTCACACCTTTTCATGCTCCTCGTATTTTTCACGTCTTTTCATGCTCCTCATATTTTTCATACCATTTCATGCTCCTCGTATTTTTCACACCTCTTCATGCTCCTCGTATTTTTCACACCTTTTCATGTTCCTCGTATTTTTCACAACTTTTCATGGTCTTCATCTTTTTCTCACCTTTTCAGGCTCTTCATATTTTTCAGACCTTTTCTAGCTCCTCATATTTTTCAGACCTTTTCATGCTCCTCGTATTTTTCAGACATTTTCATCCACCTCGTATTTTTCAGACCTTTTCATGCTCCTCATATTTTTCACACCTTTTCATGCTCCTCATATTTTTGATACCTTTTCATGCTCCTCATATTTTTCAGACCGTTTCATGCTCCTCGTGTTCTTCACAGCTTTTCCTGCTCCTCATATTTTTCACACCTTTTCATGCTCCTCGAATTCTTCACACCTTTTCATGCTCTTCGTATTTTTCACAACTTTTCATGCTCCTCGTATTTTTCACATCTTTTCATGCTCCTCGTATTTATAAGGCCTTTTCATGCTCCTTATATTTTTCATTCCATTTCATGCTCCTCGTATTTTTCACACCTTTTCATGCTCCTCGTATTTTTCATGCCTTTTCATGCTCCTCGTATTTATAAGGCGTTTTCATGCTCCTTATATTTTTCATTCCATTTCATGCTCCTCGTATTTTTCACACCTTTTCATGCTCCTCGTATTTTTCATACCTCTTCATGCTCCTCGTATTTTTCACACCTTTTCATGGTCCTCGTATTTTTCACAACTTTTCATGGTCTTCATATTTTTCACACCTTTTCAGGCTCTTCATATTTTTGAGACCTTTTCTAGCTCCTCATATTTTTCAGAACTTTTCATGCTCCTCGTATTTTTCACATCTTTTCGTGCTCCTCATATTTTTCACACCTTTTCAGGCTCTTCATATTTTTGAGACCTTTTCTAGCTCCTCATATTTTTCAGAACTTTTCATGCTCTTCGTGTTTTTCACACCTTTTCATGCTCCTCATATTTTTCACACCTTTTCGTGCTTCTCATATTTTTCACACCTTTTCGTGCTCTTAGTATTTTTCAGACCTTTTCATGCTCTTCAAATTTTCAGAACTTTTCATGCTCCTCGTATTTTTCACACCTATTCATGCTCTTCATGTTTTCACACCTTTTCTATCTCCTCAAATTTTTCAAATTTTTCATGTTCTTCATATTTTTCACACCTTTTCTAGCTCCTCATAATTTTCAGATCTATTCATGCTCCTCCTATTTTTCAGACCCTTTCATGCTCCTCGTATTTTTCAGACCGTTTCATGCTCTTCATATTTTTCAGACCTTTTCATGCTCCTCGTATTTTTCAGACCTTTTCATGCTCCTCCAATTTTTCACACATTTTCATGCTCTTCGTATTTTTCACACCTTTTTAGGCTCCTCGTATTTTTCACATCATTTCGTGCTCTCATATTTTTCACAACTTTTCATGATCCTCGTATTTTTCACACCTTTTGTGCTCCTCCTATTTTTCACACCTTTTCATGCTTCTCGTATTTTTCAGAATTTTTCATGCTCTTCATATTTTTCACACCTTTTCATGTTCTTCATATTTTTCAGAACTTTTGTGCTCTTCATATTTTTCACACACTTTCATGCTCCTCATATATTTCAGACCTTTTTGTGCTCCTCGTATTTTTCACAACTTTTTGTGCTCCTCATATTTTTCAACACCTTTTCATGCTCCTCGTGTTCTTCACAGCTTTTCATGCTCCTCGTATTTTTCACACCTTTTCATGCTCCTCGTATTTTTCACACGTTTTCGTGCTCCTCCTATTTTTCACACCTTTTCTTCCTCCTTGTAATTTTCACACCTTTTCATGCTCCTCGTATTTTTCACAACTTTTCATGCTCCTGGTATATTTCACAGCTTTTCCTGGTCCTCGTAAATTTCAGACCTTTTCTTGCTCTTCATATTATTCACACTTTTTCGTGCTCTTCATGGTTCTCAGACCTTTTCATGCTCTTCATATTTTTCACACCTTTTCATGCTCCTTGTCTTTTCCACACCTTTTCATGCTCCTCGAAATCTTCACACCTTTTCATGCTCCTCGTATTTTTCACAACTTTTCACGCTCCTCGTATTTTTCACACCTTTTCGTGCTCCTCTTACTGTCACACCTTTTCGAGCTCTTCATATTTTTCACACCTTTCATGCTCCTCGGATTTTTCACGCCTTTTCATGCTCCTCGTATTTATCAGGCCTTTTCATGCTCCTCGTATTTTTGATACCATTTCATGCTCCTCGTATATTTCACACCTTTTCTTGATCCTCGTATTTTTCACACTTCTTCATGCTCCTCGTATTTTTCACAGCTTTTCATGGTCTTCATATTTTTCAGACCATTTCATGCTCTTGATATTTTTCAGACCTTTTCTAGCTCCTCATATATTTCAGACCTTTTCATGCTCCTCTTATTTTTCAGACCTTTTCATGCTTCTCGTGTTTATTACACCTTTTCATGCTCCACGTAATTTTCAGACCTTTTTATACTCCTCGTATTTCTCAGACCTTTTCATGCTCCTCGAATTTTTCACACCTTTTCATGCTCCTTGTATTTTTCAGACCATTTCATGCTCCTCATATTTTCCAGACCTTTTCATGCTCCTCGTATTTTTCACAACTTTTCAAACTCTTCGTATTTGTCACACCTTTTCAAGCTCTTAGTATTTTTCACACCGTTTCATGCTCTTCGTGTTTTTCACACCTTTTCAGACTCTTCGTATTTTTTACACCTTTTCATGCTCTTCATATTTTTCACAGCTTTTCATGCTCTTCATATTTTTCAGACCTTTTCATGCTCTTCATATTTTTCACAGCTTTTCATGCGCTTTTTTTTCACACCTTTCATGCTCTCGAATATTTCTGACGGTTTCATGCTCCTCATATTTTTCACACCTTTTCATGCTCCTTATATATTTCAAACCTTTTCATGCTCTTCATATTTTTCACACCGTTTCATGCTCCTCATATTTTTCATACCCGTTCATGCTCTTCATATTTTTCACACATTTTCATGCTCCTGATATGTTACACACCTTTTTATGCACATGTATATTTCACAAGATTTCATGCTCCTCAGATTTTTCATACAGTTTCATTCTCCTCATATTTTTCACACCTCTACATGCTCCACATATTTTTGACACCTTTTCATGCTCTTCATATATTGCAGTCCTTTTAATGCTGCTCGTATTTTTCAGACCTTTTAATTCTCCTCGTACTTTTCAGACCATTTCATGCTCCTCGTATTTTTAGAACTTTTCATGCTCCTGGTATTTTTCAGACCTTTTCATGCTCCTCGTATTTTTCAGACCTTTTTATGCTCTTCGTATTTTTCACACCTTCTCATGCTCTTCGTATTTTTCACAAATTTTCATGCTCCTCATTTTTTTCAGACCGTTTCATGCTCCTCATATTTTTCAGTTTCATACTCCTCATATTTTTCAGACCGTTTCATGCTCTTCGTATTTTTCAGATCTTTTCATGCTCCTCGTATTTTCCACACCTTTTCATGCTGTTCATATTATTCACACCTTTTCATGCTTTTCATATTTTTCAGACCTTTTCATGCTATTGATATTTTTCCACACTTTCCATGATCTTCGTGTTTTTCACAGTGTGTCATGCTCTTCCTATTTTTCACACGTTTTAATGCTGCTCATAATTTTCACACCTTATCGTGCTCTTCATAGTTTTCACACCATTTCATGCTCCTAATATTTTTAACACCTTTTCATGCTCCTCATATTTTTCAGACCTTTTCATGGTCCTCCTATATTTCAGAACTTTTCATGCTCCTCATTTTTTTAAGACCGTTTCATGCTCCTCATATTTTTCACACCTTTTCATGCTCCTCATATTTTTCACACCTTTTCACGCTCCTCGTATTTTCACACCATTCCATACTCCTTATATTTTTCATCCAGATACATGCTTCTCATATTTTTCATACCTTTACATGCTCCTCATATTTTTGACACCTTTTCATGCTCCTCGTATTTTTCAGACCGTTTCATGCTCTTCATATTTTTCACACATTTTCATGCTCCTCATATTTTTCACACCTTTTTGGGCTCCTCGTATTTTTCACATCTTTTCGTGCTCTCATATTTTTCACAACTTTTCATGATCCTTGTATTTTTCACACCTTTCGTGTTCCTCCTATTTTTCACACCTTTTCGTGCTTCTCATATTTTTCAGAAATTTTCATGCTCTTCATATTTTTCAGAACTTTTATGCTCTTCATAATTTTCAGAACCTTTCATGCTCCTCGTATATTTCAGACCTTTTCGTGCTCCTCGTATTTTTCATAACTTTTCGTGCTCCTCGTATTTTTCACACCTTTTCGTGCTCCTCGTATTTTTCACACCTTTTCATGCTCCTCGTATTTTTCACAACTTTACATGCTCCTCGTGTATTCCACAGCTTTTCGTGCTCCTCGTAAATTTCAGACCTTTTCGTGCTCTTCATATTATTCCCACCTTTTCGTGCTCTTCATGTTTCTCAGACCTTTTCATGCTCTTCATATTTTTCACATCTTTTCATGCTCCTCGTATTTTTCACACCTTTGCATGCTCCTCGTATTCTTCACACCTTTTCATACTCCTCATATATTTCAGACCTTTTCGTGCTCCTCGTATTTTTCACAACTTTTCTGCTCCTCATCTTTTTCAACACCTTTTCATGCTCCTCGTGTTCTTCACAGCTTTTCATGCTCCTCGTATTTTTCACACCTTTGCATGCTCCTCGTATTTTTCACACCTTTCCTCCTCCTTGTAATTTTCACACCTTTTCATGCTCCTCGTATTTTTCACAACTTTTCATGCTCCTGGTATATTTCACAGCTTTTCCTGCTCCTCGTAAATTTCAGACCTTTTCTTGCTCTTCATATTATTCACACCTTTTCGTGCTCTTCATGTTTCTCAGTCCTTTTCATGCTCTTCATATTTTTCACTCCTTTTCATGCTCCTCGTCTTTTTCACACCTTTTCATGGTCCTCGAATTCTTCACACCTTTTCATGCTCCTCGTATTTTTCACAACTTTTCATGCTCCTCGTATTTTTCACAACTTTTCATGCTCCTCATATTTTCACACGTTTTCGTGCTCTTCATATTTTTCACACCTTTTCATGCTCCTCGTATTTTTCACGCCTTTTCATGCTCCTCGTATTTATCATGCCTTTTCATGCTCCTCATATTTTTCATAGCATTTCACGCTCCTCATATTTTTCACACCTTTTCATGCTCCTTGTATTTTTCACACCTCTTCATGCTCCTCGTTTTTTCAAGCCTTTTCATGTTCCTCGTATTTTTCACAACTTTTCATAGTCTTCATATTTTTCACACCTTTTCAGGCTCTTCATATTTTTCAGACCTTTTCTAGCTCTTCATATTTTTCAGACCTTTTCATGCTCCTCGTATTTTTCAGAGCTTTTCTTGCTCCTCCTATTTCGCAGGCCTTTTCATGCTCCTCTATTTTTCAGACCGTTCCATGCTCTATGTATTTTTCACACCTTTTCACGCTCTTCATATTTTCCACACCTTTTCATGCTCTGCTTATTTTTCACACCTTTTCATGCTCTTCATTTTTTTCACAGCATTTAATGCTCCTCATATTTTTGACAGCTTTTCATGCTCCTCATATTTTTCAGACCATTTCATGCTTTTCATATTTTTCAAACTGTTTCATGTTCCTCATATTTTTCATATAGATTCATGCTCCTCTTATTTTTCACACCTTTACATGCCACTCATATTTTGACACCTTTTCATGCTCTTCATATTTTTGATACCTTTACATGCTCCTCGTGTTTTTCAGCCTTTTTCATGCTCCTCGTATTTTTCAGACCTTTGCATACTCCTCATATTTATCACAGCTTTTCTTGCTCTTCATATTTTTCACTCCATTTCATGCTCTGCATATTTTTCATACAGATTCATGCTCCTCATATTTTTCACACCTGTACATGCTTCTCATATTTTTGACACCTTTTCATACTCTTCATATGTTTCAGACCTTTTAATGCTCCTCGTATTTTTGAGACCATTTCATGCTCTTCATATTTTTCAGACCTTTCATGCTTTTGATATTTTTCTCAGCTTTTCATGCTCTTCTTTTTTTTCACAGCGTTTCATGTTCTCGTATTTTTCACACTTTTTCATGCTCCTCCTATTTTTCAGAAGTTTCCATGCTCCTCGTATTTTTCACACCTTTTCATGCTGCTCGTATTTTTCACACCTTTTCATGCTCTTCGTATTTTTCACACCTTTTCATCCTCTTCATATTTTTCAGAACTTTTCATGCTCTTTGTGTTTTTCACACCTTTTCATGCTCTTCATTTATTTCACACCATTTAACGCTCCTCATATTTTTGACAGCTTTTCATTCTCCTCATATATTTCAGATCGTTTCATGCTCCTCATATTTTTCATACAGATTCATGCTCCTCTTATTTTTCACACCTTTACATGCTACTCATATTTTGACACCTTTTCATGCTCCTCGTATTTTTCAGACCTTCTCATGCTCCTCATATTTTTCGGACCTTTTAATGCTCTTGTATTTTTCACACCTTTTCATGCTCCTCATATTTTTCACACCTTTCCATGCTCTTCATATTTTTCACACCGTTTCATGCTCCTCATATTTTTCACACTGTTTCATGCTTCTCGTGTTTTTCACACCTTTTCATGCACCTCATTTTTTCACACCTTTTCATGCTCCTCATTTTTTCAGACCATTTCATGCTCCTCGTATTTTTCACACCTTTTCATGCTCCTAGTTTTTTTCAGACTGTTTCATGCTCCTCATATTTTTCAGACAGTTTCATGCTCCTTATATTTTTCAGACCATTTCATGCTCTTGATATTTTTCACACCTTTTCATGGTCTTCATATTTTTCACAACTTTTCATGCTCCTCATATTTTTCACACCTTTTCATGCTCTTCATATTTTTCACACCGTTTCATGCTCCTCATATTTTTTATACAAATTCATGCTCCTCTTATTTTTCAACCTTTTCATGCTACTCATACTTTTGACACCGTTTCAAGCTCTACATATTTTGACACCTTTTCATGCTCCCCATATTTTGACACTTTTTCATGCTCTATATATTTTTCGACCTTTTGTTGCTCGTCGTATTTTTCAGACGTCTTCATGCTCCTCGTATTTTTCAGACCTTTTCATGATCCTCGTATTTTTCACAACTTTACATGCTCTTCGTATTTGTCACACGTTTTCAAGCTCTTCGTATTTTTCACACCTTTTCATGCTCTTCGTGTTTTTCACACCTTTTCATGCTCTTCATATTTTTGACACGTTTTCATGCTTTTGATATTTTTCAGACCTTTTCATGCTCTTGATATTTTTCACAGCTTTCCATGCTCTTCGTGGTGTTCACTCTATTTCATGATCTCGTGTTTTTCAGAGTGTTTCATGCTCCTCATATTTTCCACACCGTTTCATGCTCCTCATATTTTTCAGACCATTTCATGCTTTTCATATTTTTCAAACTGTTTCATGTTCTTCATATTTTTCATATAGATTCATGCTCCTCTTATTTTTCACACCTTTACATGCCACTCATATTTTGACACCTTTTCATGCTCTTCATATTTTTGATACCTTTTCATGCTCCTCGTATTTTTCAGCCTTTTTCATGCTCCTCGTATTTTTCAGACCTTTGCATACTCCTCATATTTATCACACCTTTTCTTGCTCTTCATATTTTTCACTCCATTTCATGCTCTGCATATTTTTCATACAGATTCATGCTCCTCATATTTTTCACACCTGTACATGCTTCTCATATTTTTGACACCTTTTCATACTCTTCATATGTTTCAGACCTTTTAATGCTCCTCGTATTTTTGAGACCATTTCATGCTCTTCATATTTTTCAGACCTTTCATGCTCTTGATATTTTTCTCAGCTTTTCATGCTCTTCTTTTTTTTCACAGCGTTTCATGCTCTCGTATTTTTCACACTTTTTCATGCTCCTCCTATTTTTCAGAAGTTTCCATGCTCCTCGTATTTTTCACACCTTTTCATGCTGCTCGTATTTTTCACACCTTTTCATGCTCTTCGTATTTTTCACACCTTTTTATCCTCTTCATATTTTTCAGAACTTTTCATGCTCTTCGTGTTTTTCACACCTTTTCATGCTCTTCATATTTTCCACACCTTTTCATGCTCCGCCTATTTTTCACACCTTTTCATGCTCTTCATTTATTTCACACCATTTAACGCTCCTCATATTTTTGACAGCTTTTCATTCTCCTCATATATTTCAGATCGTTTCATGCTCCTCATATTTTTCATACAGATTCATGCTCGTCTTATTTTTCACACCTTTACATGCTACTCATATTTTGACACCTTTTCATGCTCCTCGTATTTTTCAGACCTTCTCATGCTCCTCATATTTTTTGGACCTTTTTATGCTCTTGTATTTTTCACACCTTTTCATGCTCCTCATATTTTTCACACCTTTTCATGCTCTTCATATTTTTCACACCGTTTCATGCTCCTCATATTTTTCACACTGTTTCATGCTCCTCGTGTTTTTCACACCTTTTCATGCACCTCATTTTTTCACACCTATTCATGCTCCTCGTTTTTTCAGACCATTTCATGCTCCTCGTATTTTTCACACCTTTTCATGCTCCTCGTATTTTTCACAACTTTTCATGCTCCTCGTATTTTTCAGACCGTTTCATGCTCCTCATATTTTTCAGACAGTTTCATGCTCCTGATATTTTTCAGACCATTTCATGCTCTTGAGATTTTTCACACCTTTTCATGGTCTTCATATTTTTCCAACTTTTCATGCTCCTCATATTTTTCACACCTTTTCATGCTCTTCATATTTTTCACACCGTTTCATGCTCCTCATATTTTTTATAGAAATTCATGCTCCTCTTATTTTTCAACCTTTTCATGCTACTCATACTTTTGACACCGTTTCAAGCTCTACATGTTTTTGACACCTTTTCATGCTCCCCATATTTTTTACACTTTTTCATGCTCTATATATTTTTCAGACCTTTTGTTCCTCATCGTATTTTTCAGACGTCTTCATGCTCCTCGTATTTTTCAGACCTTTTCATGATCCTCGTATTTTTCACAACTTTACATGCTCTTCGTATTTGTCACACCTTTTCAAGCTCTTCGTATTTTTCACACCTTTTCATGCTCTTCGTAATTTTCACACCTTTTCATGCTCTTCGTGTTTTTCACACCTTTTCATGCTCTTCATATTTTTGACACGTTTTCATGCTTTTGATATTTTTCAGACCTTTTCATGCTCTTGATATTTTTCACAGCTTTCCATGCTCTTCGTGGTGTTCACTCTATTTCATGATCTCGTGTTTTTCAGAGTGTTTCATGCTCCTCATATTTTTCACACCTTTTCATGCTCCTCATATTTTTCAGACCGTTTCATGCTCTTCATATTTTTCAGACGTTTTCTTGCCCCTCATGTATTTCAGACCCTTTCATGCTCCTAGTATTTTTCAGACCCTTTCATGCTCCTCGTATTTTTCAGACCCTTTCATGCTCCTAATATTTTTCAAACCTTTAAATGCTCCTCTTAATTTTCAGATCTTTTCATGCTCCTCATTTTTTCACACCATTTCAAACTCCTCTTATTTTTCACACAGTTTCATGCTCCTCAAATTTTTCATACCCTTTCATGCTCTTCATATTTTTCACATATTTTAATGCTCCTCGTAGTTTACACACCTTTTCACGCTCCTCGTATATTTCACACCATTTCATGCTCCTCAGATTTTTCATACAGTTCATTCTCCTCATATTTTTCACACCTCTACATGCTCCTCATATTTTTGACACCTTTTCATGCTCTTCATATATTGCAGTCCTTTTCATGCTCCTCGTATTTTTCAGACCTTTTCATGCTCCTCGTATATTTCAGACTTTTTCATGCTTCTCCTATTTTGCAGATCTTTCATGCTCTTCGTATTTTTCAAACCATTTCATGCTCTTCGGGTTTTTCACATCTTTTTCTGCACTTCGAATTTTTCAGGCCGTTTCATGCTCTTGATATTTTTCACACCTTTTCATGCTCTTCGTATATTTCCCACCATTTCATGCTCGTCATAGTTTTCACACCTTTTCATGCTCTTCACTTTTTCACACCATTTCATGCTCCACATATGTTTGACAGTTTTTCATGCCCCTCATATTTTTCAGACAGTTTCCTGCTCCTCATATTTTTCAGACCATTTCATTCTCTTGATATTTTTCACACCTTTTCATGGTCTTCATATTTTTCACAACTTTTCATGCTCCTCATAGTTTTGAAATATTTTGAAGCTCTTCATATTTTTCACACCTTTTCATGTTCCTCATGTTTTTCACACTTTTTCATGCTCCTCATATTTTTGACATCTTTTAATGTGCGTCATATTTTTCAGACCTTTTCATGCTCCTCATATTTTTGACACCTTTTCATGCTCTTCACATTTTTCACACTGTTTCATGCTCCTCATATTTTTGACACCTTTTCATGCTTTTCCTATTTTTCACACCGTTTCATGCTCCTCATATTTTTCATACAGATTCATGCTCTTCCTATTTTTCACACCTTTAAATGCTCCTAATATTTTTGACACCTTTTCATGCTCTTCATATTTTTCACACCTTTTCATTCTCCTCATATTTTTGACACCTTTTCATGCTCTTCATATTTTTCACACCTATTCATGCCCCTCGTGTATTTTAGACCATTTCATGCTCCTCGTATTTTTCAGACCCTTTACGCTCCTCGTATTTTTTCAGACCTTTTCATCGCTCCTCGTATTTTCTTCAGACGCTTTCAGGCTCCTCGTATTTTTCAGACCTTTTCAGCTCCTCGTATTTTTCACACCTTTTCATGCTCCTCGTATTTTTCAGAACTTTTCATGCTGTTTGTATTTGTCACACCTTTTCAAGCTCTTCGTTTTTTTCGGACGTTTTCATGCTCTTCGTGTTTTTCACACCTTTTCATGCTCTCGTATTTTTCAGACCTTTTCAAACTCCTCATATTTTTCACACCTTTTCATAATATTCATATTTTTCACACCATTTCATCCTCCTCATATTTTTCATACAGATTCATGCTCCTCATATTTTTCACACCTTTACATGTTCCTCATATTTTTGACACCTTTTCATGCTCTTCATATTTTACACACCTTTTCATTCTCCTCATATTTTTGACACCTTTTCATGCTCCACATATTTTTCACACCTTTTCATGCTCCTCGGTATTTTTAAAACGTTTTTCATCTCCTCATAATGGGTTTCAACACCTTTATCTCTTCATATTTTTCACACCGTTTTCATGCTCCTCAATTTTTCATACGATTCAGCTCCTCATATTTTTCACAGCTTACATGCTCTCATATTTTTTGACACCTTTTCATGCTCTTCATATTTTTCACACCTTTTCTTCTCCTCATATTTTTGACACCTGTTCATGCCTGGCATATTTTTTCAGCACCTTTCATAGCTCTCTCGTAATTTCAGACCTTTTTCTAATGCCTCCCTCGTACCTGTTTTTCCCCCCAAAATACTTTTTCATCTTATTCATATTTTCACACTTTTCATGCTCCTCGTATTTTCACAACTTTTCATGCTCCTCGTATTTTTCACAACATTTCATGCTCTTCGTATTTGTCACACCTTTTCATGCTCTTCTTGTTTTCCACACTTTTACATGCTCTGCATGTTTTCCACACCCTTTCATGCTCTTCTTATTTTTCACATTTTTTCATGCTCTTCATATTTTTCACACCGTTTCATGCTCTTCATATTTTTCAGACCTTTTCGTGCCTTTTATATTTTTCACAGCTTTTCATGCTCTTCGTGTTTTTCACACCTTTTCATGCTCTCGTATTTTTCAGACCTTTTCAAACTCCTCATATTTTTCACACCTTTTCATGATATTCATATTTGTCACACCGTTTCATACTCCTCATAATTTTCATAGAGATTCATGCTCCTCATATTTTTCACACCTTTACATGTTCCTCATATTTTTGACACCTTTTCATGCTCTTCATATTTTATACACATTTTCATTCTTATCATATTTTTGACACCTTTTCATGCTGCACATATTTTTCAGACCTTTTCATGCTCCTCGTATTTTTAAGACGTTTTCATACTCCTCATAATTTTCACACCTTTTCATGCTCTTCATAGTTTTCACACCGTTTCATGCTCCTCATATTTTTCATACAGATTCATGCTCCTCATATTTTTCACACCTTTACAAGCTCCTCATATTTTTGACACCTTTTCATGCTCTTCATATTTTTCACAACTTTTCATTCTCCTCATATTTTTGACACCTGTTGATGCTGCACATATTTTTCAGACCTTTTCATGCACCTCGTATTTTTAAGACATTTTCATGCTCCTCGTATTTTTCACAACTTTTCATGCTCCTCGAATTTTTCACAACTTTTCATGCTCTTCGTATTGGTCACACCTTTTCATGCTCTTCTTATTTTCCACACTTTTACATGCTCTGCATGTTTTTCACACCTTTTCATGCTCTTCATATTTTTCAGTCCTTTTCATGCTTTTTATATTTTTCACAGCTTTACATGCTCTTCGTGTTTTTCACACCTTTTCATGCTCCTAGTGTTTTTCACACCTTTTCATGCTCCTGGTATTTTTCACAACTTTTCATGCTCTTCGTATTTTTCACACCTTTTCATGCTCTTCATATTTTTGACACCTTTTCATGCTCTTCATATTTTTCAGACCTTTTCATGCTCTTGATATTTTTCACACCTTTGCATGCCCTTCGTGTTTTTCACACATTTCATGCTCTTCATATTATTTACACCTTTTGATGCTCCTCATATTTTTCACACCTTTTCATGTTCTTCATATTTTTCACACCGTTTCATGCTCCTCATATTTTTTATACAAATTCATGCTCCTCTTATCTTTCAACCTTTACATGCTACTCATACTTTTGACACCGTTTCATCTCTTCATATTTTTGACACCTTTTCATGCTCCCCATATTTTTGACACTTTTTCATGCTCTACATGTTTTTCAGACCTTTTGATGCTCGTCGTATTTTTCAGACGTCTTCATGCTCCTCGTATATTTCAGACCTTTTCATGCTCCTCGTATTTTTCACAACTTTACATGCTCTTCGTATTTGTCACACCTTTTCAAGCTCTTCGTGTTTTTCACACCTTTTCAGGCTCTTCGTGTTTTTCACACCTTTTCAGGCTCTTCGTATTTTTCACACCTTTTCATGCTCTTCATAATTTTGACACGTTTTCATGCTTTTCATATTTTTCAGACCTTTTCATGCTCTTGATATTTTTCACAGCTTTCCATGCTCTTCGTGGTATTCCACTCTATTTCATGATCTCGTGTTTTTCAGAGTGTTTCATGCTCCTCATATTTTTCACACCTTTTCATGCTCTTCATATTTTTCAAACCGTTTCATCCTCCTCTAATTTTTCATACAGTTTCATGCTCCTCATATTTTTCACACCTTTACATGCTTCTCATATTTTCGACACATTTTAATGCTCCTCATATTTTTGACACCTTATCATGCTTTTCATATTTTTCAGACCTTTTCATGATTTTGATAATTTTCACACCTTTTCCTGCTCTTCGTATTTTTCACACCTTTTCCCGCTCTTCGTATTTTTCACACCTTTTCATGCTCCTTATATTTTTGACACTTTTTCATGCTCCTCATATATTTCCGACCTTTTCATGCTCCTCGTGTATTTCACACCTTTTCATGCTTCTCGTATTTTTCAGAGCTTTTCATGCTCCTCGTATTTTTCAGACCTTTAAATGCTCCTCTTAATTTTCAGATCTTTTCATGCTCCTGATTTTTTCACACCATGTCATGCTCCTCTTATTTTTCACACTGTTTCATGCTCCTCATATGTTTCATACCCTTTCATGCTCTTCATATTTTTCACACATTTTCATGCTCCTCGTATTTTACACACCTTTTCATGCTCCTCGTATATTTCACACCATTTCATGCTCCTCAGATTTTTCATACTGTTTCATTCTCTTCATATTTTTCACACCTCTACATGCTCCTCATATTTTTGACACCTGTTCATGCTCTTCATATATTGCAGTCCTTTTCATGCTGCTCGTATGTTTCAGACCTTTTAATGCTCCTCGTACTTTTCAGACCATTTCATGCTCCTCATATTTTTCAGACCTTGTCATGCTCCTCGTATCTTTCAGACCTTTTCATGCTCCTCGTATTTTTCAGACGTTTTCATGCTCCATTTATTTATGACACGTTTCACGCTCTTCGTATTTTTCACCCTTTTTGCTCCTCGTATTTTTCAGCCCTTTTCATGCTGCTCGGAATTTTCACACCTTTTCATGCTCCTCGTATTTTTCACACCTTTTCATGTTCCTCGTATTTTTCACACCTTTTCATGCTCCTCGTTTTTTCAGACCATTTCATGCTCCTCGTATTTTTCACACCTTTTCATGCTCCTCGTATTTTTTACACCTTTTCAGGCTCCTCGTATATTTCAGATCGTTTCATGCTTCTCGTATTTTGCAGACCTTTTCATGCTCTTCGTATTTTTCAAACCTTTTCATGCTCTTCGGGTTTTTCACACCTTTTCCTCCTCTTCGAATTTTTCAGGCCGTTTCATGCTCTTGATATTTTTCACACCTTTTCATGCTCTTCGTGTTTTTCACACCTTTTCATGCTCATCGTATATTTCCCACCGTTTCATGCTCGTCATATTTTTCACACCTTTTCATGCTCTTCACTTTTTTACACCATTTTATGCTCCACATATTTTT
>NC_057399.1:64624927-64626274 GCF_019320065.1 Cervus canadensis | reverse complement strand
AAAAGGTCTGAAAAATATGAAGAGCATGAAAGATGTGAAAAACACGAAGGGCATGAAAAGGTGTGAAAAATATCAAGAGCATGAAAAGGTCTGAGGAATATGAACAGCATGAAAAGGTATGAAAAATTCAAAGAGCGTGAAAAGATGTGAAAAATATCAAGAGCATGAAACGGCCTGAAAAATTGGAAGAGAATGAAAAGGTGTGAAAAACCCGAAGAGCATGAAAAGGTTTGAAAAATAAGAAGACCATGAAAAGGTCTGTAAAATACGAGAAGCATGAAACGATCTGAAATATACGAGGTGCCTGAAAAGGTGTGAAAAATACGAGGATCATGAAATGGTCTGAAAAAACGAGGAGCATGAAAAGGTGTGAAAAATACGAGGAACATGAAAAGGTGTGAAAAATACGGGGAACATGAAAAGGTGTGAAAAATACGAGGAGCATGAAAAGGTGTGAAAATTCCGAGCAGCATGAAAAGGGCTGAAAAATACGAGGAGCAAAAAAGGGTGAAAAATACGAAGAGCGTGAAACGTGTCATAAATAAATGGAGCATGAAAACATCTGAAAAATACGAGGAGCATGAAAAGGTCTGAAAGATACGAGGAGCATGACAAGGTCTGATAAATATGAGGAGCATGAAATGCTCTGAAAAGTACGAGGAGCATTAAAAGGTCTGAAACATACGAGCAGCATGAAAAGGACTGCAATATATGAAGAGCATGAAAAGGTGTCAAAAATATGAGGAGCATGTAGAGGTGTGAAAAATATGAAGAGAATGAAACAGTATGAAAAAATCTGAGAGAGCATGAAATGGTGAAATGAAATAAATACGAGGAGCATAGAAAGGTGTGTAAAAGGTAACGAAGGAGCATGAAAATGTGTAAAAAATATGAAGAGCATGAAAGGGTATGAAAAATATGAGGAGCATGAAAAGATCTGAAAATTAAGAGGAGCATGAAATGGTGTGAAAAAATGAGGAGCATGAAAATATCTGAAAATTAAGAGGAGCAATTAAAGGTCTGAAAAATACGAGGAGCAAGAAAATATACTGAAAAATATAACGAGAAGCAATGAAAAGGTGTGAAATCACAGAGGAGCATGAAAAAAGGTCGGAAATTATAAATAGGAGTTCATTGAAAAGGTGTCAAAAATATAAGGAGCATGAAAACGTGTGAAAAATACGAAGAGCGGGAAATGGTGTGAAAAATACGAAGAGCAGGGAAAGGTGTGAAAATTATCAAAAGCATGAAAAGGTCTGAAAAATATGAAGAGCATGATAAGGTGTCAAAAATATGAGGAGCATTGAAAGGTGTCGACAATATGAGAAGCATGTAAAGGGGTGAAAA